>NW_027526361.1:179682699-179710562 GCF_048455015.1 Haemaphysalis longicornis | reverse complement strand
CTTCTCTATTCACGTTTTATTGCTCTCGTGATGGAAATATCGATTTCTAGCGAATTCGTACCTATTTTTGTGAACGTTTGCGCGTTTCTTACGCCACGTAATTTTATCCGCTATAACCGGAAGCGTAACCGATCAAAGTAGGGGCTTCACGATTTACTCCTTGTTACAAATTACATTTTTTATGGTAAAAGAGAATGTTTGGCAGTAGAAGCTTTTCAGATGTTATGCAGAAAAGTGAACAGGGCACCGAGTTGTTTTACATCTCTCACAGCATACACGTTACTTCAGCGAGGTGTTTTACAGAGGCTTCTTAACTGTTTTTGACGCACATCATGTTTTTACTTCCATCTATTTTGCATAGTTCGAGCTACTTTTTTCATGTTATTCAATCGACTTGGCGCTGATGTGACTGTGAAATAACGTCTAGAGAGTGAAGGCAGGAGGTCGTCGTTTGTAGAAAGCAAATATATTCACACTATTTACAGAGAACCGTTCAATGCACAGCCATCTTGTCGCCTCGCCTAGTCGCCTTCATCGTCTTCATCTATGCGTGTGCTGAGCTCGGTGCGAGCTTCATCTTCGTCTTCATCGAAAGTTTCTACATCTCCCCGCCCCACAAGAGTTCGTATGAGCGGTGGTGGTGTCCAATCAGTTTGCCATTCGTATCCATCAGGTGTCCGATTTCTATCCTTTTCTTTCTTATCTTTGGCCTTCTCTTTCTTCTCGACTTCGCCTTTCTTCGGACTACCAGCTTATGTCTTTTCGTGATGATCACGCCAGGCGATGAACTGCAAGCGTATTTTCCTGCATAGTTTCTTGGGCCCGCTAACTTCGCAGATAATTTCATCGACGTCTTGTGTTAGCGCCTGACACGATGACCTCCGGGGGTTTTTGATTTCTGAGTACCTTTAGTGGTGTGGTTAATCGTTGACGTCATCATGATCGCCTCAGCGTCCTTCTTTGATCTCTTTCCTGGAGATGTGCACCTTTCCGCTGTAGCCCTCAGACCGATGCGAAGGTGCTTGATAGCCGTTGGGTGGTCCGAGTTTTTATGAAGAGTACGCTTACGCAGTTCGTATCTCGTAGCCCTGCCATGGTGGTGGCCTGGCTGCTGTTGCACTTCGGCTGTCGTGGTCGTCTTTCTTATTTTGTACGCACTCCTGTTGCAGTTACGCACCTCCAGAACATCGGTCCACTCTTCCTGCAGTGAAGGCTCTATACATTCCTGTACAGAGTTCCTCACTCTACTGCGGGGTTGTTCATCACCTTGAGTTACGTATTCTCTCTTGTGGTAGCAGTTCTGTACACAACGATCTGGACATGTCATGGCTGTATACGAAGAGAAGGGTTCAGGCACTTCAGTCGTATAGACTCCGACGGTGTCACCTTCTGAAGCTAGCTCCTCGTCCAGGGCGCATTCTTCTGTTTCTGGTGTGGCCAAAGTAGATTGTGAGAATGCTTTATATCCTGCGTCCTGTTCTTGGTGTGGCGTTTCCAACATCATGGCGTTTTCCGTTCTGAGCGATAGATGCCCAGTTGCCCGGCGTACCTCCAGGGCCGTCTCAGCCGAGTGGTCACATATAGAGGCACACGGTGTCGTTGGATCTGGCGGAACAATCACGGTTGAAAATCGTTGAGGTCGATGACCGATTACCGAAACGCCTGTCGATATTGTTGAAGTAGTTTGTTCGCGGTAGCCCTGTGTCTCCTCTCCATGTCGTTTACTCTGGCTCGAACTAGTCGACCCACCTTCTGGTTGGGGTTGCTGTTTCTCTTCTCTCGTGACAACTAGCTTCGGTAATGCGTTGTCGTTTCGTTTGTAAAGCCTTCGTTCTAGTGATAGGGCGATTCGGTACGCTTATTTGGCCGACTCTAAAGCGTCGTAATGCTGGCCGTCAAACCCGGCTCCACCAACAAGGGCTTCCAGCTTCTGTCTGATTCCAGCAAGTCGGTCTGCGCTGTGCTGGAGCCTGGCCAAAGAAACAGCGGTGTCGACATCCCTCGCTTCGTTTAGAGTGGGCGTTACTTCGGTGATAAGCTGCTCGTTAAATTCAAGAAGGCTTTTCTGTGCTTTCCTTAGGCGGTTCGTCTGCCTCGACACCTCCTACTTGCTTCGCGGTGAGCAATGCGGTCGAAGAGTTGATTTCCGCTCCATGGCTCACCTCGTCGTGTCCTTTGACGTCCCGAGTTTCGGCACCATGTGGAAAACGTCCAGGGAGGCAAGGGAGCAGGCCGTCATCGATCGAAAAAGCAAATATATTCACACTATTTACAGAGAACCGTTCAATGCACAGCCATCTTGTCGCCTCGCCTAGTCGTCTTCATCGTCTTCATCTATGCGTGTGCTGAGCTCGGTGCGAGCTCATCTTCGTCTTCATCGAAAGTTTCTATAGTGACAATAATATTGTACGACCAGTGCGCTACCAACAGGTTAGCTTCATTACCCGCCTTATTTATACGCCCCAGACGAAACCATCAACAGTACTCACGTGCGCTGTAAACACCAACCGTCACGACTGCATTGCAGCATTAAATAAGTGTTAGGTTGCAGGTACCTTACACTCGAAGCCTCTTCATATTTCACAATGACTTCCAAATGGTACGGATTGCCGAAGCAACATGATTTCGCAGCAAACAAAACTAGGAACTTCTGCTGTCACATTGAAAGGGCAGCTCGACGTGCGCTCTTCCTTCATTTAAAAATTTAAACGAAGAGCACAAAATCACAGGGAGGGGGCGGGGCAGAGAGAATTGGTTAAAGTAGTAGAAGAGTGCGTGCCGCGCATCACCTGATACCAATGGTTCGTGGGTAGAAAAAGTGCACGCCAGCCCCACAGAACCCTGATTCTAGGGAAGCTATGACGTGTGCCGTTCTGCTTGCTGAAGTATTTCGAGACGAAAGGTGGAGAGAAAGTGTTTATAAAATCAAAATTTTTACAAGGCGAAGTTTTGCCTCTCGACTGAGGGCACAGGTCTCGCCGGGGGAAAAGATGGTTTGAAAAAAAAACAGTGAAAGGGCAATGGAAATTAATATGACAACATGCTATAAAAGGCTAGGCACAGACTATATATATATATATATATATATTTATATATATATATATATATATATATATATATATAGTAAGGAAATGAGGGGCTCGTTGAGGAAATACAGAAAGATGGGTCAGCAGTCTACAACGCCAAAGGAGGCATAGGGGTGTGGTTAAGCTCTTTTCTTTTTCACTATGGTTGATGAAGTAAACATTTTTTTTAAATATACAGAAGAAAGAAAGAAGAAAAACACGCGCCCAGAGTGGGGACCGAACCCACGCCTTTCGATTACATGTCGAATGCCTTACCAATTCGGCTTACTTGCTTGCAATTCGACGATTGCTTGCTGCAATCGTCGAGCACCTTACTGTGGGATACGGCCCGTTCGTCACATGGTGTTTCGTCATAGGCCGGTTCGTAATTGGCCGTTTGGTTACATAGGATCATTCGTCATAGGCTGGTTCGTCATGGGCCGTTTGGTCACATAGGATCATTTGTCATAGGCCAGTTTGTCACTTAGGAAAGTTCGTCACAGGTGCACAAAATGAATGCCGACGTGTTTTTTTTCGGCTCGAAAGAGACAAGCAAGGAACAGGTTTAGCTAGTTTTTTTTGGTACTTTGGGCCGTACATCTAGCAAAGCTCAACAAAGAATGCAAGCCAGAGTGGGCAAGTAGGGTGACGTGTTCGGACAAGATTATAGATACGAGTTCAACAACCTAGACAGAAAAGTGAGACAGGGACGTAGCCCAACAAAGTTCTTGGAAGGCGCGCCAGGCGTCTGGTTCTAAGTGGTCCCGTGAAAGGGAAAGTGGTAGCACCGACCTTCTCGTTCTTTGAAATTTCACATGGGCCATTTCGTGTCACTTATTAGTGGTTTAATACAAGTGATGCAACTAATTATTTGATGGGCCTTTCTCCAGTAGCCATTTGCGCCTGCGCGGGGCGCCGGACGCCATTCTTGGCAGTAGCTCTCGGGGAAAATAAACAAACGAGCGCCCGCTCAGCTAGATGCTTGGGGAGCGGATATGCCTCCTACAGGGCTGCACGTTTTCATATCCTCCTTTCGGACAGTTCGAGTGAGTTCTTATGTGCACACAAAAAAGCCTTTCCAAGGAAAGGGGCAAAAATGACCACGCTGTGAGAACTTGGCTACCAGTGAGGGAGCAACGAAAATGAAAAAAAAAGTGAGGATAAAGGAGTGCTACGGCCACTGCAAATTAGTCACGCGAGCGTGCGCCTGCTACCGTGACATTCATGTGAAAGGCAAGGGGACGGGTGGGAGCGGTATCGACTGCAGGACCAGGATAGTTCGTGCAGAGGTTCCCCGAAAGCCAAACATTTTTGGGGGCGGGCCTTACTGCCAATTTAGGATCGCCGTGGCGGCCGCTAAGAGGACCGATACTGCGAAAAGGTGTGCAAAGTAGTTACATTCATGCCTCATCACCACTTACGTCTGAAAAAAAGCCACGTATTTCGTTTATGCATTCCTGTGACGAACTTTCCTAAGTGACAAACTGGCCTATGACAAATGATCCTATGTGACCAAACGGCTTAATACGAACCGGCCTATGACGAATGATCCAATGTGACCAAACGGCCTATTACGAACCGGCCTATCACGAAACGTCATGTGACGAACGGGCCTACAACCCCTTACTGTGCACTTTACGGACCACAAGGCACTTATTCTCGTCTGCAATAAAGACCGTACCTGAGCATACGTGGACTGCATGTGCATTGCATGGTGAGAATGGAAAATTACGCCCACCTTCCCTTCGCGTGAGAATCCCTGCTTAAGCGTAATCAATACGATAGAAAACGCCAATGGAACCCCCCATGAGATGTGTTGCCACACACCAGGGTTCCCGCGAGGGGAGGTGGGCGTAATTTTTCCTTTCTCTCCGGTTTGGCGACGTCGCCGCCTGCTTAGTGCAGGGGTCATTCCCCTGCCCTCTTTAACGGTCGTCGGTGTGGGGGGTGGGGGGGGGGGGCTTTCTCCTCTCTCTTTTGAAGGACGGGGGGGGGTCCCTTCTTGCCCTCGTCGGGGTGGGGGGGGGGGCGCTCTCGGCATTCGCATCTTTGAAAATAAAGTCTGGTCTTGAGTGGATCGGTTGCGTCGCTGCTCGCCCTGTTGTGGAACGCCAAACAGCAAAAGTTGCTGCATGGCCTCGGTAAGTTGTTGCCATGCCTCCTCAAGGCGCGACAGTCGATCTGGTTGTTCGTGTGTTCTTGCAGCAGCTAAGGGCGCGACGTTTGGAACTGAGTATTCCGTGACACGATTGTCAAGTTGCGCCAGTCGATCAAGGGACGTCTAATTTGAACCCGCGAGAACCACGCGCGCTGACTGGGGCAGCCGTTGCAGAAAAAACTTCACGAAGAAGTGGGAACTGGCCGTCCTGACTCGCGTGCACGCCGAGTAGTTACCGCATCCGGTGCAGCAGTTGGGAAGGTCGTTGGTTGCCCAACTCTTCCCGACATAAGAGCTGCTGAAGTCTGCTTTCTTCAAACGCCTCGACGCGGTTCAGCACCATCTTCTTGAGGGTGTCACATTTCCCTTGTTTGGGGAGTGAAACCAAAATGTCGTCGATAGCGTCGGCGATTTGTGGGGGCAGGGCTGCGACAACGTGAAGGTACTTCGTCGGCTGCTGAAGGAGGCGAGAAAGCAGACGTGGAGCTGGTTTGCAGTTTCAAGACAAGACTGTAGGCCTGTGTACATGGACGCGACGGGGCGGGGTGAGTTGAGTGGCGGATTCAGCTTACCTCGACGCGTCCAAGTTTATATGAACTCCCACGCACGCGTCGAGGTGAGCGGTGATCGCTACGACGCTTTGCGTAACGGCGAGCCGAAAACCTGTCTTCCGGTACCGGTTTTCGCACCTCCAAGCCTGCGCTCACGCCGCTGTGGGCTGCGGCTGTTTACGCAGTTGTCACTCCGCCATCCGCGATGGATATCTCAGCTCCCGTCTTGGTATTTTTCTCAGTTTGCACCAGCTGCACTTTATCGTTGTGTTGGTGTCTTAGCTAACACTGCACAATGCAATGGCAGCAGTGGTTCCGGTGAGGCACAACGCTCGCCGCAGGCGTATCCGCAGCCTGACGCCCCGTCCCCTGGTCACCCCTGGCTGGTCTCTCCCGGAATTCGCCGTGATTCATGGTTTGTAACGCCTTTCATTTCTATGCCTGATGCTGTGGAAATACCTTTGAAGCCCTAAACGTGGCTCATTTTTTGATAGTTGTGGCTTGTCGCTAAGACGAGTTAAGCGGTGCCCTGAATCTCCATGAAAAATTTAAGTGGAAAACAATAAATACTTTCTAAATGGAAATGACTAGAGACGCTTATCAATTGTTGAAAGAAAGCATACAGTTCCACCACAATTAAGGTGCACCGTGTTCCTCTTGCCTCGTACGCTCACCCTTTTTGGCTGCTCTGATTTATGTGGCTTGTGGACTGGACAGTGAGATCTTGACACGAGGGCTTTTTAATCTGAGGGCTTGTAATTTCAATTCGAATACAATATACAATTTTCGGTAAAATTTTTATTGGCTTACGTAAACATTTATACTGCCGCAAAATATTTTGCATTATGTTTACACCTCTATTTCTATTTTGGCTCATTTATACTTAAAAATAAACGTAATTTTCTATTGTTTATATTTCCTTGCAGGATTGGAGTGTACAGCACCACCGACCAAGCGGGCCGTGTGGATGCGAGAACGGTGCCAAGATTGGTAGCACCAAATTGTGGCTGCGAACTTCAGTGAAAATGACTGGCGGGAGAATTTTAGAATGTCGAGGCACAATTTCTGCCACCTGGTCGCTGCCGCGGCGCCATACATGTCTCCTTGTGAGAACTACGTGCGGGCCCCTGTTCCTCTCGACAAGAGGGTGGCTATGGCTCTCTACAAATTAGCAAGTTGTGGAGAATACCGCATTGTGGCAAACCAGTTTGGCGTTCACAAATCAACAGTAAAGAAGTTTTTTTATATGTTTTGCCAATCGGTGACAACGCGCCTGGCAAAAGAATATGTGAAGCTGCCGTCAGCATATGAAGCAAAAAAAATCGCTGAACGGTTTGAGGCAAAGTTCCACCTACCTCAACTTTTTGGAGCGATTGACGGTACTCAGATACCAATCACCGCAACAAAGACCGGCTACCGAGACTTCGTGAACCGAAAGTATTGGGCGTCGTACAACGTGCAAGCAGTTGAGGATGACGGAGGACTGTGAGTGCGTGTTCATTCTAAAATGGGGTATGGGTGCGGGGGGCTAGCACAGCACTGCTTGAGGCACAATCAAATCAAATCAAATCAAAGAGACAAGTTTATTTTTCGCCATATATACAACGAAAAAAAGGTGGTCGGAGAAAAAAGCTACACTTTCGCAGCTTGACGAAGCTCCATCCACCCGTACACAGCGGTGGTAGGTGCGAGAGAAAAAAAAAGGAGAAAAGAAGGGAAAAAAGAGAAAAAAGGAGGAAAAAGGAAAAAAAGAAGAAGGTAGACGAAAATACAGATTGTAAAATTCGTTTAAAATTTCGATTAAAAGATTCGCTTAAAAATTTCACCCAGGATAAACACAATAAAACCGTGATGATGCATGTAAATGTACATTTCACACGTCAAAATTATATGTAACTCACTCGTGAAGCGAAGCATTCTCTTCAACGCTGGAGTAAAAAGGTATATATATATACATTATATATCTACATACACACAATATGCATACACACATGCGCATACGCACACAGACATACCAGACACACATATATATATGCATGTATACATATACTGCAAATGCCGCAACTCACACACCATAAAAAGAAGCAATATTGGAGAATGACACAGGGCGTAAAACTCGGAGCACTGCATTAAATAAGCAATAACCAACCAGACAACAAACGAAACAAGGGCAGTAAGCGAGTACCGTGACAAGGTCAGGCTGCTTGCGGTACAGCAAAGTATTTTGAGGCATTATACATTCTTAGAAATATGCGATGGAAGCATAACTTGGCAAAAATAAAAAAATGACATTTTGTGCTGACAAATTCCCTCACAAGAACAAAACATGTTCTGTTCTGGGATAATTCTAGGCTACGTTAACTGTGCTCGGTAACATTTTTGGTCTGTTGTGGGGTAGGGGGGTTAAAAGTTAGAGCCCAGTTGCTGCTATTGGCCGTTATGTTTCACTAAATTGCTCCTTATGTAATCTGTGCTTTGCTGCTGCGTGTTCAAAGTTTTTTGACTTGGAGCAGCAGCTACAAGTACTCCACTTTGTATTGTCTCACGTTAGTATTTTGGCTCTGCAGGTTTATGAACGTGTCATGCCGAGCCCCGGTCAGCGCTCATGATTCCACGGCCTTGAAGATGTCAGCGCTGTACAAGCGCAGCGACAACTTACTGCCGCAAGGGTTTAGCATGCTCCGAGGCACAGCCATCCCTTTCATGCTGGTGGGAGACCAGGCCTACCCACTTCTGCCATGGATAATTAAAGGATTCACAGGTAGAAGACTCTCAAGAGAAGAGCTTTAATGTTTAGTTAAGCAGCGCACGGAATGTTGTGGAGCAGGCATTCGGTAGGCTGAAAGAACGCTGGCGCATCCTGCTCAAGCGTTCTGTCATATATTATAAGTTTATGCCAAGTGTTGTCGTAGCAACGTGCGCGCTTCGCCACTTCTGCGAAACACATTCAGAATGCTATGGCGCTTTGTGGGATCAGGCTGTCATTGAAAGTGAATCAGTGCTCTTCCCACAACTCTCAAGCAGACCTCGCCGCGGGGTGCAGTCAGAAATCACGGACCTTCTGAAAGACCACCTTGCTGGTAATTTTCTACTACGCAGAAGCGCACTGATATGATTTCTGCTCTGAGAATTGTTTATGCAAAGAGACGTAGCTAAGAGTTCTCACCATAGTTTCATTAAAAATGCCTCGTTTTCAACTCAGTTCAACATTCATCCAACATAAATGCAGTGTTGTGAACAAACTTTTTGTTTCGTTCAACTTTTAAAAGATATAGTCATTGCATCTCAAGACCAAGTCTTTGTCTGCATGCTAATTGAAACACCTGAGCTACTGAACAACCAAAAATGTGCGACAGATGTAAACAAAGCAGGCGCCAAAACGTACCATTGTCCTGATATGTAATTACCATTATAAAGTACCCATGCTCAGGCATGTTTACTGCCAATCACAGGTTTATTGCATTTTTTAGGTCAAATGTCTGTTATTATTCATTGAGGCGACTGCATTCATAAACGGAAGTCAAACTTCTTCGCGAACTATAAATACTATGACTATGCAGTACCAATGTACACGTACTTTCATTCTAGCCATTCTTTCCTTTGTTAATTTTAAACCACTGTGTCTGAGTGTATATAATTTTATTTATTGCTCAAACTTGTAATGTTATTTTCTTCCTCTGTGGTGCTGTACTCTTATATGCCCTGGTCCCTTAAGCTGACACTATGTTTCAATGGTTCCTCATGTTAACACTAATAAGTTGATGCTTTTTTCCTTTCCCATGTTGTCTTCCAGTGTGTCAAAATTGTGATTTCAATTTTGAATGCAAATAAAAAGTTCAAATTTTGTTTCATCTGAATAATGCAATAAATTTATACTTTAAGGTATTTCGAGAAGAAATATTTAGAGGCAATTTTTGCCTTCTACGGTTGAGACTCAATTTTATGAAACCTTATTTGAATTTCCCAATTTAACAAAGTTTTTTGTGTCTTCCGCGCTGTTGCCTTTTGGCTTATAATGGTTTTTGGATTTTCTGAAGTTTCTGATTTAAATAATTTAATTCATGGGTCCCGGCGACTTTTCAGTAGCGATTTAACTGTATTCATGTCCCACTGCCGTTGTGTGGACGCATGATACTTGTGTTAAGCAGTAGAAAGCAAGTGGCATTGCAAGGAACAGGAATTCGTGTGATGTGGCTATCTTCCACTCAGGTCCTAGATTTTCCTAAAAAGCACAGCACTAGTCACTCACTACTTTGCCTTGTTTATTATCCAATGACGCAGTGGGCCGGGACATGCACTGTGGCATATCTGTAAAATCAGAAGAAAGGGAAAACGCGTAAGCCTGGAGCAGAAATACTGGGCTGAACTCAGTGGCAGTATGCGAGAAATCGGTAGATGCTTAGGGTTTTTTATTTTGTTAGTCACACACAACTACACACATACATTGCACACACAAAGAAAACTTGGCCTTGGAAGTTGGCCTTGGATGCGACTGTGCCCTGGCAGGTAGGGCATGAACGGTGGGATTGGGGCAGGAGGGGTGTGCATGCCTTGAAGACTGCTTAAAAGGTTGGCCTGCTGGGCAAAAAGCTGCCCAATAAGGGCTTGAGTTCCCTGCAAGAAGGAGTTAGTGACTCCTGCCAAGAGCTCCTTCGTATTTTCATGCTCCTTTTGGAGAAGCTCCTTCTCCATTTCAAAACGAATCTTATTTTGCTTCCCTTCCTGCTCAATGTTCTTTTCATACATTTTGTCGAGCGCCTTCTCAAAGGTGGTTGTCCTGCGGCGCTTGGAGGGCGGACTTGCATCCGGGGTCAGGGTTCCACCTTGTGTTCCTGATTTGCCTGGTCCTTCTTGCGATGGCGTAGATGTTGCATCTGAAAATAGAATTCCCATGACGGAGCTTTTTTCATGTTTATCACAGCCTCTTTCATTTTTTTCTTCAGTCTTGTGCAGTTTTTGTCTCATCCATTTTGTAGGGGCATGTAATTGAACTTGAAGTTTTATGTATGCTCCTTTTTGAGACATTTTTAGAAATAAGTGGTCCGTCTACACGTTGGATGTAAGGTGAGTATGTGGAAAAGGCGGCACCTTTTTAATTTGCAAGTGCTGCAGGTGTTGTATAATGCTTTCTGTTTTCCCACATGTATTATGGTCTGAGGCCTCATTGTGTACAGAGGGTGTCTAAGGATCGAGAAAACTGGTTAATATCTCAAAAAATTCTTCTACATTCTAAAACTGAGGAAGTGTGGAGTATGTACTCTAAAAAGTGGCTTGACTCTTAGGGAAAATGTGAGGCGCATACGCCTTGGCACACCAGACCACTCTTGTTTTGCTGGCAATTTTGTTCCAACGGTGGACATGATGTACTATGAGCTCGTGTACATGCAGTAAATAAAGCTTCCACGCATGTTCTCCGCGTCATTTTTTTCACTCTCATACTGAAAACTGAACTAGGAAACATGAGTGCTGTGGCATTCCAGCACAGAAAAAAACTTACATGTTTCTAGATGGTCGGACGCACCTTCCTCTTCTTCGCTGCCATCTGCAATTATAAATATTGGATTAGTGCATTTGCCATAGGTCTTCATTGTTATCAGGTACGGGAATATTAACTCTACATCCACGTTCATGGTCAAGTCATGATCTACATTTATCCTGCGTAGCATTCCTCGCCGAGTACCCCAGCAACTTAGACTGTGGAATGCCCTGCATTCAAACAAAAATGCGGGATGGGTGCAGTAACTTATTTAATTGCTATAACCGAAATGGAGAGAATTGGTCAAACAGAATTTTTAGAAATCAAAAATTAACAAATGCAATGTTCACAAAAATCTCGCGAAATCAACATATAAACCTCCCAAAAATGCAGAAAAAATTAAAAGCTCCCGGAAAAGAACGCTGAAAATACAAATAAAAATATCGAGAATGAGAAGACCGTGCTTCAACAAAAAATGCACAATTGGCATAATTAACCCATTTTATCGCCGTAACAGCGCAAATGCCCTCAATTAGTCAAACGTACTGAGTATATAAAAAACCAGAATAAACAAAATTTTAAAAATTCACAAAAACGAACTGACGAAATAAAAAATCCGCGTATTATACATGGTTCATTCCACGCCAAACGTTCCAGGAAGTGCGCTCAATAAGAATATAAAAATCGCTGTGTCTAAAGATACGTCGGACGTACTCGCAAATTTTTTTAAAGATACGTCGGACATATACCGTAAGATACGTCGGACGTACCCGCAATATTTCTTAAAGATACTTCGGACGTATCCGCGAAACTTTTTAAGGTACGTTGGTTTCACTCAGACCTCTGATCCACCTTAGCGAGCTTATCCGGGCGCTTTAATGTCAACAGTCACTAATGTTCGGTCCAGAGGAAACACAACTGATGCGTGGTGACAGCAGTCTTTTTTTATTTTCACCAACCGGCCAAACAGCTTCCGACCACTGACTGGCCAGAGTCACTGTTATTTGTTAATCATTATTAACGATTGCAGATGATCGTACGTAACTTTAATGACGGCTGCGTTGGCCCTGGCTTCAGTGAACGGTAGCGGTTCGGCCGTTTGAAAAAAATCAATACCGACTGCTCTCACCGCGTGAATTGTAAAACAGTCGTGAATTATATCCATTAAAACACTCCAGCGACGTAAAAAAAAACTACTACATCATGAGATCTGAACCCGCGAATACAAATTTACACAACAGCAAATGGCGTCTAATCAGCTGGTTTCATGCATGCCGGTTTTGATTGCAAAAAAACCTGGACGGTACTTTATTCATTAAAGATACGTCGGACGTATCCGCAAGAGTTCTTAAAGATACGTCAAACGTACAGAGCTCGGAGTGGCTTGAAAGCGGCGTTGTTCGAAACTAGCGTGGTTATTTCGAACCATCGATGGCAAAAGGATCACGCGTTTGCTGTATAAGCCAATTTCTCGTGTTCTCTAGTAGTTGGGCCTTATTTGAAGGGGCAGTTAGAGCCTTCGCTGAGGTCAGAGATCGAATCCGGACCACTACGGGTTACGGCAAGAGGGAAACAAAATCATGTGCGACGCGAGTATTTCTTTCTTTTTTCCCCCCTCATTAATTCCACATGGACGCAAAATCACGGTACGCGCGAGCGTCGGCGTCGTTCGGCGTCAACGCGCGGGCCCGCAGTAGAGGGGAGTAACCGCTTAAGACCGCCGAAGTCGCGCGGCAGTCGCTGCTTCGGCGGGCGTTGCTGGACACGTATGCCACCCTGTTGAAGTCGTTTATGAGCAGTTATTGTCACTTCTTGAACAGCAATTATCAAGAAATCAGCCTTAGCAAAAACAAAAACCACTTTGCGTCTTTATTTATTGCTAAGTATGTTGGTGGTAAAATATTTAAATGCTGCGAAATGTATCTCGAGCCATCACGGTCAAATCAGAACAATGTAGGATAAAATGATAAACGAAGACGCACCTCACACAACTGATTCACTTGCTACTTGATTTAACCTTCATGTTGCGTACCGACTGCATGTTCGTGAATTCAAATTGTACGCAAAATAAATTTCAGCGCTGCCTTGATACTGAGGTTACCGTCGAGCGTCATTTGTTGGTTGAAAGGCAAGGTACCCTGGCACCCTGTCTGTACCCTGTAAAATAAACTGATCAAACCCTCACCGCAAAAAAAGAAAAAAATACCGGTGCTGCCAGGATTCGAACCACACACTTTCAAAACAGAAGGCCGGCTCTGAACCACTCGACCACTTTTTTTTATTTATTTCCTTCTTTGACAGGATGACAAAACAAAAAAACACGTAACTGATAATGTGTACACTTAATACTCCATACAAATACTAGAACTGCAGCCCTTCTTGGGCAAGTGGGGTGATTTCAATATTCTTTCGTTACCAACAATGCTTCAATTGTGGGTAGCCACTCTGGTTTAGAGGGCTGAAGTTTGTGTATCTCCACAAAAGAACCTATTGACTCTTTGAAGTAGTCTCTGATGAGTCTGGCATCTGGGTCGAAGTAGCGTACCGCCATCCTGTTTCTCCAGATGCTATGTAGTCCATACAGCGTGATTGTGTCAAGCGGCACACCGTCCTCATTTTCAATGTTCAAAAACCTAATACCGTAAGCATCGACAGGCAAATCTTCTTTGAGCATTCGCTGGAGGATGTCCGAAAAGAGCACCGCTACCCAACAGTCCAAGAACACGTGCTCAATTGTTTCTGGCTTTCGACACAGAAAACAGCTCACACCCCATGGCACAAACCATCCCTTTTCCTCCATCCAGGTCTTTACTTCCAGTGTTCCAGTATGGAGTTTAAAAAAGAAAGATTTCACTCCACCTGGGACCGTCATTCTTTTCACTCGCTTAAGTACATCTCTCTCAGGCCTTAGATTACACTTGCTGGGGTATATTGGTACTGGCAATACACTCTCGACGATATCTTTGTACAGTTTCTTCCGACTCAGCCCGCTTAAGTACTCTAAAAAACGCACTGAAAGAAAACGGTATGACCACACCACCTCCTTAAAAAATCCACGTACAGTTCCCCTCATGTACTCAGAGCTCACAACAAATTCAGGCAAAAGTATTTCAAGTCGCAGCTGACAAACCGTCCTAAGAAACGCGCCTTCAACATCACGAAGAAACAAAAATCTATTGACACTTGCCTTAAAAATATGTGCGATAAACCAAGTCCGCCTTCACGCACTTTCCGAATAAGGTTCGTTCTGTTCGTTCTTTGCCATAGTGAACTTCAGATAAACACGGTGAACACACGATGAAATTTCTGTATATTAGCCCTTGAACAATGCAAAATTTGCATTGCATACCACAGCTTGCTTATGAAAACAAATTGCAAACTGTGGCTCTCGCAAACATTGATAAACCTCACCCTTTCCACTTCTCTGACTTTTCTCGAAGTTCCTTGAGTTGCTTGGACCAGTAAGGGTCACTGTCTTGATAACTGTCTAGTGGAACCCTCAGGTGCTTAACAGGAGTCGTGACACACTGGATGTTCGCGAAAACGCTTGGCGTTGACTGCCATTCGCCAAGCATTTAGACAAGTTTACTGTACTACCGCTAGCCTAGCAAAAGTGTTTCACGGTTTGTACTACCTCGACGATGCTTTCTTTAGTAGTGCAGAATACTGTAATGTCATCCGCGTACGCTAGTTGTCGAACTTCCGTCATGTGCAATCGAAAACCTTGAATGTTACTGCATTGAATGACACTTAACCAAAACGTCTCAATATATATGCAGAAAAAAAGGGGGGATATCGGGCATCCTTGCCTCACCGATCGCTGCACCTGAACTCTTTTTCCAACTGCCTTATTTACTAGAAGACGAGTTGTGCATTTACTGTACGCCATACGCACTCCATTTCGAATAACTTTGCCGATATTGATGTACTCTAACATTTGAAATAAGATATCGTGCGGCACACGTTCGAACGCCTCCTCCAAGTCAATCTGCAGCATTGCAACGCCAGATTGTATGGCATCACAACACTCCAGAATACAACGCGCTTTACGTACATTCGTGAATATAGTCCGCCCTCTGATCCCACAAGTCTGGTGTGAAGCTTCAATATCTTGCATTACTGTTTGGAGCCTACTAGCTAATACTTTCATTAAAATTGTATAGTCTACATTTGTTAAGCATATAGGCCGGTAACATTTCACATCTCTGAGTTTGACGGCATCGTCCGTTTTGCGGATCAGTAGAGTGCGTGACGTAGAGAAGGATGGGGGTAGTGCGTCGAGATCGTATGCCTCATTAAAAACCATTTGCAGCACCGGCGCAATTTCATTCTTAAATTTCTTATAAAAAGCAGCCGTTAAACCATCCGGTCCAGGGGATTTTTCAGGATTTAGATTCTTTATAGCTTTCACGACTTCATCAAGGGAAATAGGGATTTCCAAGTATTATTTTGTTTCATTTAAT
Source organism: Haemaphysalis longicornis (assembly GCF_048455015.1). Classification (NCBI taxonomy): domain Eukaryota; kingdom Metazoa; phylum Arthropoda; class Arachnida; order Ixodida; family Ixodidae; genus Haemaphysalis; species Haemaphysalis longicornis. The sequence continues at coordinate 179,694,849 of NW_027526361.1, read as the reverse complement.
CTGGGCATGAACTTCAGAAAATCTCGATTAAAAATTTTATAATTAACTTCATGCTTTGCGAAGAGCTTACTGTAGTACTGAAAAAAGACAGTTTCTATAATGTTTGTATCACGAGTAATTGATCCATTATTTTCTATTTCCACGATGTCATTGCGCCGCGCAAGCCATTTTTCAATGCCTAAGGCTCGTTTGGACGGCATCTCGCCCGTGGTTATCTTTTCAGCCCTTGCCCTTACAAGCACGCCACGGTAACGCTCTGTGTCTATCGCTTCAAGGTTTTGCTTTACTGTTCGTATGTCATTTTTCTACTCGCCAGGTTCGATGCATTCTTCGGCTAACAAGGCTTCTAAGTTTGCCCACAATAAGGCCTCTTGCTTTTTCGCCTCATGTTTTAATAGGCTCGATCTTTCAATTGCTTTAATTTTTAAACTCTGTTTGAAGAGTTCACATCCTTCACCATGGCCGCTGCCCTCATTTTTCATACTTTCTAGCAACGTAAGCGTATTAGCTACAAACACGTCATCTCTTAAAAGCTTTCCATTTAGTTTCTACCCTTCCCAACTAAAGGCATTCTTATTTTTTGTTTTCCTGCCAATGCAAAACAAAACCAAGCAGTGATCACTGAAAGTCACCGGAGAAACTTCGTATTCTCGACAATCTGGAATTCATTCTAAGGATAGATACGCTCTGTCCATTCAAGCGTGGCTAGTACCTTGGAAGCGTGTAAAGTACACGGGCCCATTGTTATAAGTCGCTCCTACATCTTCTAGACCCCTTTCATTAATTACATCACTCAAAATAACTGTACTTGCATCCCACAACGGCGTTGCACTCGTGTTATCGCGCGAAGAACAAACACAGTTGAAGTCTCCCAATAACACTAGGAAACGATCCACGCGAGGAGATGAGGAGCCTTGAAGAATTCGGTGTAGCAACCGATGCTGCCTACGAAGTGTTAGGTGTGCTTTCTTTTGGTCGTGTTTGAGAGATTTTAGCACCAGTAACGCTTGTTTCTTGCGCACCGATCATGGAGCCTAGGACAATAATGCTAGTGCTACAAGCGATGTAACCACAGCTCCCATATATGATTCAAAAGGAGCTATCGCACATCCCTGGTCTCCCCTGCGCAAACCAAGTGAGCTACTAATGGAATGGAATGCGCCGCTAGAATTCTGGCGTTGATAACGCTTGATCGTCACGCACCGATCTCGCAGACAAGCCACATTATGCTAATACTGGATGCGATCTAACCAGAGCTCCCTCATTTAACTCACACAAAGCTATCGCAGATTCCCGATCTCCCCGATGAAAGCCGAACAAGCCACAAATGGATGAGTGCTTGCGAACAGAAATAGCTTGTAATTTATCTCAACGCAACCGACTACCTTAAGTTAAAAAGAAATTGATTGTTTTCTGCTGAAAGGAACGACCCCAAACCACGCGAAGAGGGACGCTGCCGCCCGCTTTCCGATGCTCTCTTGCGTTGCGTCGACACCGATATCTGGCGAGCGTAGACATCGGCGTCGCTCGGGCGTCAGCTCGCGTCGCCATGCATTTATGGCGACGCGCGTCGACGCGAGAAAACGCTGAAAGTACGCTGACAGTACGCTGCATGTGGCTGGGCCTTAAAGGGGTCGTGAAGATATTTAAAAAAAACTGTGGTGTGTGTGCGCTTATAACCGTGGAACCTTGATAAACAAACAATGCATACCCGTTTCGTTGCCCGATATCGGCACATATTAAAACAAACGCAGTTACGGTTTCACCGAGGCTTTTTCCCAATGTAAGCACACATGACAGCCTCTGGCTTCTGCGCAGAGTCATCAACCGATCCCACTACGCAAGAGGAAACCCAGACATTGTCATGGCCGTTGACTTACGCAAGGCGTTTGACAACGTCAGCCAAAAAGTCATTTTAGAGGAACTTGCAAAGGCGTATCCGAGTGTAAGAGCTCAAAAGTGGATACGAGTTTTCTTACAAGGCCGACCTATAAGACTCCATGGGTCACACCCTGGCTGGGAACCCACTACTTATTACGTAGACCGCGGGGTCCCTCAAGGTTCGATTTTAGGACCAGTTCTATTTAATCTAGCAATGACTAGGGTGGCACGACAGTTGGAAGTCGACACGGCTGCCCGCTTTACCATTTATGCGGACGACGTCACAGTTTGGACTGAAGCAGCCGACTTCGACTCTCTTGAGGACCAAACAATAGAACTGCAAGCCGCGGCTCATAGCCTCGAGCTGACTCTCGCCGACCTGGGACTCCAGCTGGTTCCCGAAAAGACTCAGCTCTTGGCGGTATACGGCTGCAAACCACCCGCTCAATCCGATGTGATACAAGTTATAATAGAAAATCAAGTAATACAAGCCGCAACAGAACCCATCACCCTCCTTGGCCTGCCAGTCGGAACAAAGAACAGCGCTGGAATATGGCTGCAGAGGTTGAAGCAAAAGTGGAAGGGTCTGCTCCACACCATCCGCAGACTTTCGAACAAGTACGGAGGAGCAACCCAAAAGGCCACCCTGACAATGACAAGAGCTGTCACAGTGAGCACTCTCACGTACGGCGCTCTCGCCTATGAACTCAACAAAAGCCACACAAGAGCCCTCCAAGTGTTGCACAGGGCAACCCTCCGAACCATCAGTGGTTTGCCTAAGCACACACCTAACCAGAAACTCGAACAGGCAGTTCCCCTTCCTCCCATTGAGGACGTCATCAACGAAGCCAAGGCGCAGGCTGAATTCAAACATCCTTTAACACACCAAGGACATGCCCTCGCCGCATGGGACGTGCGCAGCCCACCAACACCCTGCACTTTCCCCACCCCACTTGACCCATGGAGTCGCCCAGAAATCGTACCCACTACGCACAGCAAGCCGATTGGGTGCAACAATCCTGCACTCCGAGAACAACGCGTCCGACGCCTTCAGATGACAAAACTCGAAAACGAAGTTGACATCTACACGGACGCTAGCGTAAGCTTAAATGTCATCGGACTGGCCCTGACATGCCCGGAGGTTCCTGCCCTCTCGGGGTATCACACCATGTTCAACAACCATGCCACGAGCCTTGAAGCAGAACAGCATGCCATCAACCATGCCATGACATTCCTTGCGTATGATACTGATTATCCGCTTCCGCCATCTATTCGTATCCTCACAGACTCGTATGAAGCATTGGAAACAGTAAGCTCTCACAAGACCACAAATCCCCTGGCACATCAGATATTATACCAAGCGCAACTTTTGCAACGTAACAAAACACAAGTCCGCATTGACTGGGTACCGGGCCATGAACCCTCTTCCTCGGGAAACCAGGCGGCCCATGAGGTCGCACAGGAGAGTGCACATTTACAACCTCCACTGGCGCCTGACGAAGAGCCGGCACGGTCGCCTGCACCTCCACCGGCGATTCTACTCCACCGGTATAAGAAGGGCCGAAGAAAGCGGCTGAAAAACAGAACTCCAGCAGGATATTTGAGCGCTTTACCACCCCTACCCGGTCCAGTGAAATCTTTCTCAACAAATTTCTCACCGGCGCAGCCTACACACCTGAAATGCATCGTAAATGGTACACTCCCCATTTACCCCCAAGATGCCCATACTGTCACACAAGTACATCAGCAGACCTCACTCATCTCGTGTGGTCATGTCCTACTTTTGCCAAACACCGAACATTCACGGCACCACAACTTCACCCTGATCCCCAACAACTTGACAAAAAATTAATCCACCAAATAGCCCTTTATTCTCTAAAGAGCGGTCTGGCACGAGTTGTCTGAGCGGAGACCTCACCGGTCCTACTCACAATGGACTATTTTGCCTGGCCCACCAGTTGGGATGGACTCATTTCAAGCGTGAACCTGAAAAGAACTGAACCCTCATAAGCGTGAACACGAAGCTACGCAGTGCAAGCCAAGAACTGTACTACTAGTCCCAGTGCTTTTACTACCCTCTCCCCTTTCCATTCCCCTGTTTAGACCAGCGGTCTCCCGTTTTCAATAAAAGCTTCACTACTACTCCTCAACTCGTGATGTGACGTTTCAGTAAGTCAGTAAGAAGCCAATCACAGTTCTCCGTCGTTTGCACAATATGTCGGCATAGAGCGGGCTTGCAAAGGGTCAGATAAAGTTACAACATCGGCGCCATGATGAAACTCGCCCTGCAACTGAACGGTAGATGTCTGATCTCTGGTACGACTGATCAACATGGTCGAACTTTCAGTCAACGACGCCGGCGAGTGGCGCAGGCAAACGTAACCACATTTAATCTAATCTGGGCATTCGTAAACTGTTTACGCTGTTTTGCACGAGTCGCAACTGTCGTTTTGCCAGCCGATATCCTTGCACAAGTTTGCCGACGTCTGTCACACGTAGCCTGTAATGTGAGTTGCGCGGACGCGAAACTTCTGACCTGAGGAGGTAAATGACCAAACGCTTAAAATGAGAATTTATTACGTAAACACGTTCATCGAAGGAACTTAGAGTAGTCGGAATTTAAAACTCATCCATCATTCACTCATCAAGCGCAAAAATAACTAGCGAGAAGCAGCGATAAAGCGCCGAGTCGCCGTCCCAACATCACGCAGTTCGACGATTGCTTTCCTGTTTTCTGCAATAAACAATGCTGTTAACGATGTTTCGTCGATTGTATATTCTCCGCTATGGCTTACTGCTGAAGCGCTCAACAGTAAGTAGGCGGTTAAAGGTCTGGGTTGATCAGAATTGATGAAAACACGACAGACGTCGGGGTTACAAATGCGAAGAAGCTTTTATGCAACAGTTTTTCGCCACGCGCGCTTCTCATGTCGGTAGTGTAGGGGATAAAGTGTCCGACTAGGCTGGCCATAACGTTGTACTGACCCGGAGGCAGTACGTTCGAATCGCACACAGGACAATTTTTTTTTTGTTTTGCTTGAGCGGTTTTGTGGCATTTCATACAAAAAATGTTTGATTCCGAATAGAATTCGGCAAAGGAACGTGAAATTCCGCAGGGAAACTGGCTACAAACTGTACAAACACCGAGTAGGTCTGAGTTCTGCTGCAATGGTTGCCAGACAACTGAAGCGGTCACGAGACGCTCACGTGGATAGAAAACTGTTTTTTGGCAACGAATAAAGGGTGCATTATTTTTAAAATACCGGGTTTGCAGCTTTTCAGAACATTATACACAAAGAATGTGTATTGAATATTGAACCGCGTTGAACTCTCGAATGTACTTGACGTGACTTCATTCTAGTTGCGCTGTCGACCAACGGTGCGCGCATGGTCGCTTGCGATGCGCCTCAAAACGAGAATTTCAACGGTGCCTCCTAAATTCTGGAAGCAATGAATTGGGAAAGTATTTGGGATTTATGTTCTTAAAAGGTAGTTCAAGCAGACAAAATTAAGTAAAGACAAATACATTTTCTGTTGAAGACTCTTTAAGGTTGCTCAGAGGTCCAAGTGAAACCGAATACACCGACATACTTAAAAAAGTTTCGCGGATACGTCCGAAGTATCTTTAAAAAATCTTGCAGGTACGTGCGACGTATCTTTCAGAAATACTGCGGGTACGTCCAACGTACCTTTAGACACAGCGTATAAAAATTCATGGTCGATCGCTTTACTACACTAATCGTTTCCATGACCAGTTTTTCGCGGAAAGAAATTTTTTCTAACTCTCAGAGCAATTTAAATATCTTGGCAGTGACCAATAACTAGGTTGTGAAAAAATTACAGTTGGTAGGAAGAGCACCGCGTTTCCTTGGCACAAGGCGTTCACAGCTACTGGCGTTGTCTTAAGATGTGCCTTGAGGGGAAGCAATACGTTGTTCTTGGGCGATATTTAGACATTTTTTACAGCTCTTACAACTTTTTATGAGATAATGCAGCTGCATAATTTGTTTGTAGTAGTAGTATTATGTGGGTGTTTATGGCGCAAGGGCAGCCAAGACCAAAGAGCACCAAGATAATATTTAGTGGTCCTTCGCTGTCATTTTAGTGTCTAAATTGTGTATGTTTTCAGTATGATCCTAATACTAAAAGAGCTTAATATATGGGTGTAAGGGGCCCCGAAATTAAAAATATGAAGATGGTCATAATGGTAAATGAAGGTGACCATGATGGATGCAAAACCCTCGGTAGCTCTCTTAATGCTGAGAGATCCGAAAGTTACATGTGGTACGAGATGAGATTTAAAAAATCGGCTTCGGCGAGATATGATAATACACGTTCGTTCGTGACCACTGGTTCGTCTCCTAAAAATAAAGAGGGATGAGGTGGAATTCTGTACTTGTATAAATCAGGGAAGTGTCGCTCTCTCACATGTTTTAAGGATTTGCATTCGATTAATATATGTAGTACTGAAAGCCGCTCGGCACATCGGTTGCAGACTGGGGGTGATGAACCAGATAGGAGATACGAATGTGCGCCATGTGTATGGCCTATTCGAAGCCTGCACATGGATGTTTCATTGAACCTATTTTGTTTGTCTCTCATGTATTTGCCTATCTGGGGTTTTATTGTGTGTAGTTTATTGTGTGTTTGTTCATCCCAGTGTTGTTGCCAGCGTTCGCGGAGACGTCGTTGTATTACTGGTTTCATGTCCTCGTATGGTACCTGTGAGATTTCGACATCACTGCGCAAAGCGGCCAGCGCAGCATTTTTGTCTGCGATCTCATTTCCTCGTATACCACAATGCCCTGGAACCCAGCATACTATTATCTTCAGCCCCAGAGCATGTGCTGTCACCATTTTCTGACTGACTCTGTTCATGATCACATTGCGACTCTGCTTTTGTGAGTGTAGTGACCTGACCACGCTCAGAGAATCTGTAAAAATAATTGATTGCTGTGTTTTTGTTCGTGTAATGTGCTGTAGTGTTAGAAGAATTCCATGTGCTTCTGCCGTGAAAATTCCAGAATTTACATTCATCATTTTTCCCCTGCAAAAGTTAGGGCCATGTGCAGCACACGAAACAGCAGTAGCACTTTTCGAGCCATCTGTATAGAAAGCATTGTACTGCTGGTACTTGTGTTGTACGTGTAGAAAATGTTGTACAATGAGCTCTCTTGGTGCATTCTTCTTAACGATTTGTCTGAAGGAAAAGTCGCAGGCAAATGATGACACATCCCAGGGTGCAGTAAGGTCTGTTACACTGGTTTCATAGAGTTCATTGAAGGATATCCCTAGTTCTTCAGCTTGTCTTCTCACTCGCAAAGCGAAAGGCGGAGAAAGTGAAGGACGGTTTGAAAACAGGCTCGTTGTGGATGTGTCTTTGATAATAGTGTTACACGGATTTCTTATATTTGAAGACATCTTAAGAGCATACGTTAGGGCCGTAAACATGCGCTGGTACTCCAAACACCACCGGTCACACTCTACGTACAAACTCTCAGCGGGGCTTGTACGGAAAGCGCCAGACGCAAGACGGAGCCCGAAGTGTAGAACTGGGTCTAGCATTTTTAAAGCAGTTTTGCTGGCTGAGCCATATATCCCGCTTCCATAGTCTATGCGGGACGTAACCAAGCTGGTAAAAAGATGCAAGAGGCACTCCTTGTCTGCACCATAGGACTGATGAGACAGGACTTTCAGTATGTTTATTGTTTTTAAGCATTTTAATTTGGTTTTCTTTATATGTGATATAAACGTCAGTCTTTCATCAATGACAAGGCCCAGAACTTGTGTTCTTTTGTGACAGCTAACGGTAGTCCATTTAAAGTAAGGTCAGGTTCAAGACAGAGCCCACGACGTTCTGAGAACAGGATACAGGTACTTTTGTGTGGGTTTAATTTAAAGCCATTCTCTTCAGTCCATTTAGAGAGTTTATTTATACCTAGTTGAATCTGCCTTTCACACATTGAGAGGTTACAAGACTTGTAACTAATCTGTACATCGTCAACGTACATGAAGCATGATATTGAAGGTGGCAACGACTTTCTGAGCGTGTTCATTTTGATAATAAATAAAGTACAGCTCAATACTCCACCCTCAGGAACCCCTTTTTCTTGTACAGACACTCTGGAGAGTGCCGTCCCAACCCTTACACGAAATGTCCGTTCTGACAAGTATCCTTCTACTGTGTTAAGCATATTTCCTGATATACCAATAGATTTGAGGTCACGAAGAATGCCGTAGCGCCAAGTAGTATCGTATGCTTTCTCAAGGTCAAAAATACAGAGAGAAAATATTGTTTATGTATGAAGGCATCTTTGACATGTGACTCGAACGCTACCAGCTGGTCTGTTGTGCATCTACCTGAACGAAATCCTGCCTGGCAGTTATCCAGGATACCATTATATTCAAGGTAATATGTCAGTCTTTTATTTATCATTTTCTCAAATACCTTACTTAGACAACTGGTGAGGGCCGGTAGCTTGTTGGGAGCGAGGCATCTTTCCCTTCCTTCAGTATAGCCACTACAATTGCCTCTCTCCAAGAGGTAGGGAAGCGTCCTGCAAGCTATATTTTGTTGTAAAGGTAAAGGAGTGTTTCGAGAGTGTCTGGGTGGAGGTTCTGGATCATAGTGTACGTGATACTGTCTGGCCCAGGTGAAGAAGCCCTACAAGTGCCGAGAGCAAGCATCAGCTCCTGCATAGTGAGTTCAGAGTTGTACCGCTCTTCTGATGGTCTGTTATCCCGAATCGGCTTGCGTTCCACAGATTTCTTGTAGTGGATGAATGTATTTGTGTAATGGGCAGAGCTCGATATGTATTCAAAATGTTGTCCAAGTACATTTGTTGGTCTAAAAGCGTGTCACCAGTAGCACACACCAAAGGTACATTGTGCGTTTTCTGTCCTTTGAACTTTCGAATTCTATTCCGTACTTTCCACGCATCTGTATACGAATTTATTGAAGTTAAAAAAGACCGCCAGCTATCTCTTTTGGCCTGCCGGCGAGTGCGCCTACCCAGTGCCTTTGATCGCTTGAAGGCTACTAAGTTTTCAGCCGTTGGATATCTGCGTAATACACCCCACGCCTTATTTTGTGCCTTTCGCGCAAGTCTGCATTCTTCATTCCACCAAGGCCTCCGAAGATTACGAGTGCCGCTCGAGCTCTGCGGAATGGCGTTTTCGGCAGACTCAAGAATATGCGATGTGAGGAAGCTACAAGATTCATCAATGCCTAAATGGCTGATGGTAGTGTAGGGGAGTTTTGATTTTTCCCTAAACTTTCCCCAGTCGGCATCACATTCCCTGAATTTTTTATGTGGAATTGAATTGTGGGGGCCAGATTCTCGACATCTTAGGGTGACTGGGAAGTGGTCACTTCCGTATGGGTTAGTGTCCACTCCCCATTCAACAAGCGGAAAAAGAATAGAAGAGCCTATAGCCAGATCGATGTGCGAGTATGTGTGGTGTGTTGTACTGTAATATGTGGGCTGTTTTTTATTGAATAGGCAGGCTCCGGATGATAAAAGAAACTTTTCCAGCAAGCGACCTCGGGCATCCGTGCGTTCCGACCCCCAGAGTTTACAGTGAGCATTAAGGTCGCCTACTAGTAGAAAAGGTTCCGGAAGCTCGCCAATAAGAGATTCGAATTCTGAACTTGACAGGTGGTAGCCAGGAGGAATTTATAAGCAGCAGACTGTAACTAACCTGTTAAACATTATTGCCCGGACAGCCACTGCTTCGAGGGCAGTAAGTAGCTGAAGCGATTGACAGGGAACAGATTTTTGCACAACAATTGCTACACCACCAGACGAGTGAGTGCAGCTGTCTCTGTCTTTCCTGAATACCGCGTATTGAATGAGGAAGTTGGTTTGTGTGGGTTTTAAATGTTTTTCTTGTACGCACATGATATTTGACTGGTGTTTGTGCAGAATTTCATAGACGTCATCGAGGTTTCTCATTAGGCCCCTACAGTTCCATTGGACAATTTTTTGAACTGCCATAAAAGACCACAAAGAAAATTGATGCTGCTAGTAGAGTAGTTCCATTATTCAAATAGTCTTTTATGTGCCTATTATGTGTTCTGTGTAGGAGCTGTTACCCTGGGCAGTGGCTTTTTTTGGCGCTCAACAGAGTGCCGCCTCTCCTTGGACGTCTGTGATGCCGGTGAGGATGGCGTCACATCCATTTCATCATCTGATTCCCTTGGAGTTGCCATTGGGTTACGTTCCTTCGCACGGGCGCCCCGAGGGACGCTAGGTGGCCGAGGCCCATGAGCAGGCCGCGGCGGGGCCGATGACGCAGGGGCAGTCGCTGCTCCCGTGTCAGTGTTCCCAGTACCCCCAGAGCCACAGAGGGGCATTGCAACAGGCACAGGAGAGGCGACGCCACTTCTGAGCGTGTTTGTCGCCACTGTGACTGCGGAGTCCGCAGGCACTGTGGCGGCGTGGGCTGCCGAAGGCAGCACGGTGGGGAGCGATGGCGCGACCAAGTCAGCAGTGCTGTACTGGGTTCCCACGGAAACCTGACGCCGCCCCACCCCCCGGCGAGCAGCGTCGGCGTAGCTTCCTGAAGGAAGCATTGCACGTCTTTTCCGAGCCTCTGGGTATGAGATGTTTTCAGTTACTTTCAGATTTATTATTTCCTACTCGTCTTTGAACTTCTGACATGACCGAGAGTAAGCGGCGTGAGGCCCATCACAGTTACAACATTTGAACTGCGCGGTGCGGCAATCGTCCGTCTTGTGATCGTGCTCTGAGCATTTTGCGCATCTTTCTTGGCCTCGACAGTGGTTAATACCGTGCCCGTACCGTTGACACTTAAAGCAGCGTCGCGGATTCACGATGTATGGTCTCGTCTTGCAGTGGAGGAAACCTGCTTTTACAGACTCTGGTGGGGTGCTACGGTCAAACGTCAGGATTATATGTTTGGTTCTTATCTTTTTTCCATCGCGCCTCATTGTGATACGTCTGACTGCTGTAACACCTTGCTCACGCAGGCCTTCGAGGATATCAGCATCACTTTCATTGAGAAGTTCAACTGACGAGATAACTCCTTGGCAGCTATTGAGATTACGGTGGGGTGTCACAGTGATCGGTAGATCTGCAATGCTTGTTTGCTTTAATAAGCTAGAAGACTTTTCTTTACTCTTGACTTCAATCAGCATGTCACCAGAGGTTAGCTTTTTTGCCTCGTAGTTTTTTCCGACAACACTTTCGATAAATTTTGCGATCAGGAACACGGACTTGGTGGCGATTGGTGTTTCTTTGTCCACTGATTGCATGACCAAAAATCGTGGGTAGTTCTCCGGGTTTTCGAACACAAGGTTTGAAACTGGCTTGAAGATAGCTTCGGTGCGGGTCCTCTTCGGGGCCCGATCATGTTTAGAAAAGGGTTTAGAAAATACCATGCGAAATAGTATAGAGCAGGGAACAGGGGTGCTTTCTTCTGTAGCCTTACCCTGATAACTAGAGAGGACCCGGAGCTCCCCATCCACTAAACGGACAGGGAGCCCATCGGCCGGAGCTTGACCAAGGCTCCGACGGCCACCGTTAGAGGCTTCTATCCCTCCGCCTTTCGACTTATTGCCACGGTTGGTCACAGCGTGAGTGTGGGGGGCTCGGGTTCCGCGGTGTCGCCAGTACCGTCACCAAGATTGCTCAAGGTGCCCCGTGCGGGCCATAATTTGTTTGTACTATTGGCGGTATGTGCAGGAAAATAAAGCATGAATCGACAAGCTGGCTTTGCTGCATTTAGAAGGCTGCAGAAAAAATCTCGGTTCAGTGAAGTGCACTTACGGTCCGCCATTCGCAGCCTTGGGGGCAGCTCAATGTAAATAATATTTTCTCGTCTAAAACAAAAAGGACTCGGATTAAACTTACAGGAATAAATATCCTTATTACACCCTTTCAAATGATCGAAAGTTTATATTTTTATATGGAGCGACACACAGAGCGATAAGTGCCTGAACACAAGCAATATTGCAAAATTTTTAAAATTTCATGTGTTTAGCGTTTCGAAACTACTGACTTCGTGACTCGTATTTTTCCCGCACTTACTGTCAACAATGGAAACAAGCTATGCAGCTGCGTATCTCTGGAGAAGTTGTAAAGGCTGCAAAAATTTCTAAATATTGTCCGACAACACTGCATTGCTTCCCCGAAAAGCACATTAGCATACACTAGCGGTGAATGCAGTTTAACAAGGAAATACGGTTCTTTTCCTACCGAATGGAATCGTTTTACCGTGCTCCGTATAATATTTCATTTTTTGCGA
>NW_027526361.1:179578943-179682599 GCF_048455015.1 Haemaphysalis longicornis | reverse complement strand
GATGAGCTGGTGATTTGAAAGTCGAGTACAATCGCGCCACACCTGACGTGTGAGTGGAAGTGAATCTGCACGTGAGGAGCTGATTCTTTATATGTGTGGGATGATTTTTATCGTGTGTGTGCGCGTGTGTGTGTGTTGGGGGGGGGGGGCTGTTGTATTCTTTTAGGATCGGGCAAAACTCAGTCAGTGGGTTGGGTGGGGCTTTGTTTGGGTCAGGGCAGGGGCAGTTTCGGGTTGATTGGGTATTGGTTTAGGTTTGATTAGGGATTGGTTAGGGGTTTCGTGTTTTGGTTCGGTATACACTGACCGGTGGCAAGCTTCGCGCCACCCCCCACCCCCCTTCTTTTTAGGGGATGGGTTGGTTAGATAGCCTGTAAATAACCCGTTATAACTTGTAAATGTTGTCAGCAATCTCCTTAGCTGCCGGAATGTTCAGTTATTTTATTTCTTTGTTCTTTCCGCAGGTAAGGTGGCGCGCCATCGATGGCGCGCCGCAACACGCACCGTTCATGTTTATCGATTCCTGCAGCTCCATTGGCAAACTGGATGACTCGCGGTCCCCCGCCGTGGTGGCTCAGTGGCTAAGGCGTTGCGCTGCTGAGCACGAGGTCGCGGGTTCGATTCCTGGCTGCGGCGGCCGCTTTTCTGATGGAGGCGAAAAGCAAAAACGCCCGTGTGTACGAGATTTCGGCGCACGTTAAAGATCCCCAGGTGGTCAAAATTAATCCGGAGCCCTCCACTACGGCGCGCCTCATCGCCTGCGTTGCGTCGGCGCGTTAAACCCTACAATCAATCAAATCAAGGATGACTCGCGGTCGCCGACACACCTACCGGCTGAGCGTTACCGGGGGCCGAATTCTCTAAAGCGACGGGGCGTCACTTTGAAACGACGCGGTAGCGCCATGCAAATGCATGTCTTCGTGGGTTGGGGCAGTCGCTTTGGGTGCAGATGAGGCACCAGATAAGCCAAGAAAAGCACTGTAGCAAGGGCACAAAGCGACAAGCAAAATGACGGGGGACAGTGCCCGTCGCTTTCCGCCTTATGCGACAGTGCTTTTCTTGGCTTATCTGGTGCCTCACCTGGACCAAAAGCGACTGCCCCAACCCCCGAAGACATGCATTTGCATGGCGCTACCGCGTCGTTTCAAAGTGACGCCCCGTCGCTTTAGAGAATTCAGCCACTAGGCGTATTCGTTATCTAACAACTCAACTGTTGCGAACTCGAATTTTCTTGTTAAACAAGTTCTTTGTTAAGCAAGTTCTCAGTAGTGGTCTTCGCTGTAGTGGCGTTCACAATACATACGGAACACAAAAATCCTATGTACAGGCTATGCACCGGCTCGTTGTACAGGCTATTTCGTAGTAGAAGCACTCGTTATAGTGGCGTTTGACTAGTACATCGGTTCGTTTGAGTGCGGCTTTTCTTCTGCTCGAGCTTTCGGCGCACGTTAAAGATCCACAGGTGGTCAAAATTAATCCGGAGCCCTCCACTACGGCGCGCCTCATCGCCTGCGTTGCGTCGGCGCGTTAAACCCTACAATCAATCAAATCAAGGATGACTCGCGGTCGCCGACACACCTACCGGCTGAGCGTTACCGGGGGCCGAATTCTCTAAAGCGACGGGGCGTCACTTTGAAACGACGCGGTAGCGCCATGCAAATGCATGTCTTCGTGGGTTGGGGCAGTCGCTTTGGGTGCAGATGAGGCACCAGATAAGCCAAGAAAAGCACTGTAGCAAGGGCACAAAGCGACAAGCAAAATGACGGGGGACAGTGCCCGTCGCTTTCCGCCTTATGCGACAGTGCTTTTCTTGGCTTATCTGGTGCCTCACCTGGACCAAAAGCGACTGCCCCAACCCCCGAAGACATGCATTTGCATGGCGCTACCGCGTCGTTTCAAAGTGACGCCCCGTCGCTTTAGAGAATTCAGCCACTAGGCGTATTCGTTATCTAACAACTCAACTGTTGCGAACTCGAATTTTCTTGTTAAACAAGTTCTTTGTTAAGCAAGTTCTCAGTAGTGGTCTTCGCTGTAGTGGCGTTCACAATACATACGGAACACAAAAATCCTATGTACAGGCTATGCACCGGCTCGTTGTACAGGCTATTTCGTAGTAGAAGCACTCGTTATAGTGGCGTTTGACTAGTACATCGGTTCGTTTGAGTGCGGCTTTTCTTCTGCTCGAGCTTTCGGCGCACGTTAAAGATCCACAGGTGGTCAAAATTAATCCGGAGCCCTCCACTACGGCGCGCCTCATCGCCTGCGTTGCGTCGGCGCGTTAAACCCTACAATCAATCAAATCAAGGATGACTCGCGGTCGCCGACACACCTACCGGCTGAGCGTTACCGGGGGCCGAATTCTCTAAAGCGACGGGGCGTCACTTTGAAACGACGCGGTAGCGCCATGCAAATGCATGTCTTCGTGGGTTGGGGCAGTCGCTTTGGGTGCAGATGAGGCACCAGATAAGCCAAGAAAAGCACTGTAGCAAGGGCACAAAGCGACAAGCAAAATGACGGGGGACAGTGCCCGTCGCTTTCCGCCTTATGCGACAGTGCTTTTCTTGGCTTATCTGGTGCCTCACCTGGACCAAAAGCGACTGCCCCAACCCCCGAAGACATGCATTTGCATGGCGCTACCGCGTCGTTTCAAAGTGACGCCCCGTCGCTTTAGAGAATTCAGCCACTAGGCGTATTCGTTATCTAACAACTCAACTGTTGCGAACTCGAATTTTCTTGTTAAACAAGTTCTTTGTTAAGCAAGTTCTCAGTAGTGGTCTTCGCTGTAGTGGCGTTCACAATACATACGGAACACAAAAATCCTATGTACAGGCTATGCACCGGCTCGTTGTACAGGCTATTTCGTAGTAGAAGCACTCGTTATAGTGGCGTTTGACTAGTACATCGGTTCGTTTGAGTGCGGCTTTTCTTCTGCTCGAGCTTTCGGCGCACGTTAAAGATCCACAGGTGGTCAAAATTAATCCGGAGCCCTCCACTACGGCGCGCCTCATCGCCTGCGTTGCGTCGGCGCGTTAAACCCTACAATCAATCAAATCAAGGATGACTCGCGGTCGCCGACACACCTACCGGCTGAGCGTTACCGGGGGCCGAATTCTCTAAAGCGACGGGGCGTCACTTTGAAACGACGCGGTAGCGCCATGCAAATGCATGTCTTCGTGGGTTGGGGCAGTCGCTTTGGGTGCAGATGAGGCACCAGATAAGCCAAGAAAAGCACTGTAGCAAGGGCACAAAGCGACAAGCAAAATGACGGGGGACAGTGCCCGTCGCTTTCCGCCTTATGCGACAGTGCTTTTCTTGGCTTATCTGGTGCCTCACCTGGACCAAAAGCGACTGCCCCAACCCCCGAAGACATGCATTTGCATGGCGCTACCGCGTCGTTTCAAAGTGACGCCCCGTCGCTTTAGAGAATTCAGCCACTAGGCGTATTCGTTATCTAACAACTCAACTGTTGCGAACTCGAATTTTCTTGTTAAACAAGTTCTTTGTTAAGCAAGTTCTCAGTAGTGGTCTTCGCTGTAGTGGCGTTCACAATACATACGGAACACAAAAATCCTATGTACAGGCTATGCACCGGCTCGTTGTACAGGCTATTTCGTAGTAGAAGCACTCGTTATAGTGGCGTTTGACTAGTACATCGGTTCGTTTGAGTGCGGCTTTTCTTCTGCTCGAGCTTTCGGCGCACGTTAAAGATCCACAGGTGGTCAAAATTAATCCGGAGCCCTCCACTACGGCGCGCCTCATCACCTGCGTTGCGTCGGCGCGTTACATTCTACAATAAATCAGATCGCGACTTTTCAAAACATTGTGTTCGTAGAACTGTCGACTTTAATTTTACCTATTATACCCTATTTCTTACTTCTCACAAATTGTTGCCAAAATACGCCACAAACCTTAATA
Organism: Haemaphysalis longicornis; assembly: GCF_048455015.1. NCBI lineage: Eukaryota > Metazoa > Arthropoda > Arachnida > Ixodida > Ixodidae > Haemaphysalis > Haemaphysalis longicornis. Next base: position 179,678,684 of record NW_027526361.1, on the reverse strand, counting down.
AGCCACTCGTTTGACTTCAATAGATTACCGAAACCATAGCGCTTATGGACGTATTAGATGTACGATTCCCTGAAACGGCATTTAACCTATTTTCTACTAAAATACTGGAAACAAGTTGTGCCTAACTACCATCCATAAACGATACTCCGTCCCCAGTATCCCTTGAATAACAAATCGACTCCTACACAGCATTCGCAAAAAAGACAACCTTCACAAGAAAGTAAAAGCTCCGCCATTAAATATTCCTCTTAACATTCGCTATAAAAGTACTCGCAAACCCTAGACGCAACGCTGAAACAAGCTAAAAACTAAGCGCGTTTTTATACTTGTTATCCCTAAAGTTATGCCCACACCTGTGTTTTACTAAAAGAACACTGCAAATATCAGCGAAGTATTTGTTTTGTCTGGAACATGGATAATGTTGTCTTTAAATAAAGAGTATTGATAAGTATGATGTACGCTACCAGATTTAGTAGGTTGAGAAGTGTCCTGTTATTTTCAAGAATTCTTTTAATTTTGGCCAAACAGCTGAATCGGGGAACAGACAGACAGACAGACAGACACAGATATACAAGCACACCAATGTTTCTCGCTTTGAAGTATCCAAGACAATTACGCCAAATAAACAGAAGTACCAAGCAGTGCGGTGCCACGTGTCTCCGGGCTCAAGAAAAAAAATTGAGTCCGTAAAGTTACCCATAACATTCTTTCTGGCAGTTGCGAAAAAAAAAAAAAAACGACTCCACTGAACAAGTGCAACAGTGAGCGCAATCTCTGCGCATGGAGAAAATTAGCGAAGCTTGCACTAAGTCGCGCAAGGCTGGACGATTTCTTTCTACTTGAGCAGTGAAGGACACATAACCACGCATCCGCACGAGTTTGAAATTGTTTATTCACATGTTCCGTATTCGCTTTGTTCTCCGCTAGTAGCAATCATTCTCAGGTTCATCAAGGCCCGCGCTCACGAGCGATCGGCATTTTCTCCCTCCTCGGGGTTTTCGCCGTTCTTTTTTCTGTTTTTTGCTAACGCAACTGCGTGTGCCGGGGACGCTCGGCAGTCACCGCGAGGCACGCTGTTATGAGCGCTCGGCGCTCCTCCCGGGTAGTTTTCTGCAACTCCGCTTTTAAAAGCTTGGTTGTGAATTTGCCAAGGTGTAGAGTGTAATACTTTCGCAGCCTGAGTGCGTGCAGTGCGCATCAAGTACAGAGACGCTTTTCTGTTTTTGACTTGCAGCCATGCAGAAGGATGAGAGGAGCGCGAAGCTGCGTGAGTATGACATTTGCTTGTTGTACCCCGGAAGGGCGCAGCGAAAGTGTGCCCCATAAACAGTGAATACCTGTGTAATTCTTGCTATTCGACGCTTCCTTTTTCGCTCGCCGACGTGCCCCGATACGACACCGCTTCCGTCGTCATTATTCTCAAAAGCGCCATAACAGCCACCATGTCAGAGGCCATCACCCATACTGTCGCAGTTATTCTTTATTGTACATCTATTGCCGGGTTCCGCCGCTTTCGCCAGGCTGCAGACGAGCACGGTCAGACCGCTTAACTGTGTGCGGCGCAGAACAACTCGCTTCAGAGTTGAGCTAATATATTAAGCCATCGTCGGTTATGGCACGAAAGCAGTTACGGGTATTCCCACTTCCCCAACTGGCCCAGAGATCGGTCACGCTTGCGGCGAGCCTCTTCGCCGGGCCCCCCAGGGGGTTGCCCATGGAGCAGCGCCCCCTTCCGCGCTTACAGGCCTCCCTTATGTGGAAGATAAGATAAGCGGGCATGCTGAAAGAGACCCTTTGATTGCAGCTCGCGGCTACGTCCCGTGTCATTGGGAGCCTACGTTTACTGCTGGTGCAGTGTTCCAGACAGAGCCCGCCTGCTCCACGGACCAAGACATCCACCGGTGTCAGGAGAGCGAACAGGTGGACATGCTGCGCTCGTACATCTGCATGCACAGTTCCGAAAGAAACACGTGCCCCGACTGGCGGCCCCAGAGGCAATGCCTTGCCGAGGAGACCAACCGCTTCAAGTCCAGCGCGGAGTGCGAGACAGCCTGCAAGAGTAAGTCCCAAGGGAGCATGAAGGCACGAGGCGGTGGCCTCCTTCGGCACGACGGCCACCGGATTGCACTTTGTCGCGCAACGGTAGAGCACCCCTTCTTTGCTTCTGTTCCGACCAGACGCCATAAAACGCGAGAAATTGAGAGCTGCTCGGGCACTTGATGCTTGGCTGTCCGCGTGTATGCAGTGCGTTTTGTTGCAGTGCAGGGACAAATCCAGCGACGGTGATGTGTTCAGTTGATAGTAGACTTAAAGATTACATTCACATGTGTACATTTATGTCTACAGTAAGAATACGGTGACGTCGACGACGGAATATCGGGCGGCTTGCTCATGAAGGGTACAAATACCACGTGAATGTGTAACCCTTTCGTAGGTTGCAGAATACGCACTCAGATTTCTCATACAACGTTATCCAATACACCATTTCTGGTATGGGCTGTTTATGTGTACGTATAGGATAACAGCAGCAGCTGTGTACATATACATGCGCCGAATTCAGGAGCTTACGGCGGACGTCCCGCTATGAGGTGTTAAGGCGTGAACCCACAGCTTAAAGTGTAATGACCACAATGAGTACTTTTTCCAGTAGAAGCGTGACGTTAGCCTCGATGCTATGTGCCTTTAACGTCCAGTAAACGGCGTGATGATTGAGCTGTGGGTACTTCTTGACCCTCTTAGGCGTTAGCCTTAATGTCAGGCCGTCCCACATGCGCGTGGCTTTCTGCCTTCTGCCTGCATCAACCTTTCAACAAGCGAGTTATAAAGGGGAAAATACGGTGGCAGACCCTACGAAGGACAGTCTTCCTTAAAGGAGCCATGAAGACAAAACACAAGTTTGTGTTGTACGAAAGATATCGTGTTTTATAGTGCCCCCAGCGGTAGTCCGAATGCAAGCGATGCTTTATTCACTTAGCAATGAATTAATGTAAGTTAAAATTTTGATTTTCCCGCTATATCGTGCTTTTTTGTGACATCACAGGGCCTTGTTTACCGTTAGTGTACCCAGATGGCGCCACCGCACCGCGGCAAGATAGGCGACTCCCAGGTGCTGCAAGATAGGCCATCAAAGCCAGTCGATAAGCGGGATACCAGTAAAGAGCAGAACGTGGCAGATGATAGCGTGGTAATCATTGTGGGAGATTCTAACATGAAGAGGGGCAGCGCTGCCATAGCGGAAATGGTAGAGGGGGATAAGCGTGTTAAGGTGGGGTGCTTCCCAGATATAACGATGCAGACGGTGATGACTCGAGCAAAGGGGTAGCTGGCCTTGTCCAATAAAGCTAGAAACCCTGTGGTGATTGCCGCGGGGCTTAACGATGTTCTAGAAGGAGAGGAGGGAAAACTTGGCCAGGAGATAGCGAAGTGGGTAAATGACCTGCGTGCGACGGCCCCAAATGTGCTCATTGCAGTCTGCACCATGCCGGAGGGGACGAAGCAGAGCGTGCACACCGAACGGGCAGTGCTCGCTGCTAACAGCGAGATCGTGAGGCGCAGCAGGGAACTTGGGCTTAAAGTGATAGACGTGAACAGGGTAGAGGGCCTCATTAGACAGAGGCAAGGTTTTCAGTGGGACGGGATTCACTTCAGCCCAGGCTAGGAAACAAGGTGGGGTGGTGCTTAGGTGGAAGAGCGGCACCTTTTTAGGGGCCCACGCGCAGCTAAGGAAGGCAAACTAGGAGACAAAGGGGAAGCGAGGGACGCATGCACACTCAACGCTGGGAGGCAGCCAGGCCTAGAGCTAACAGGAGAACTTACAGGCGTAACTGAGAACATTGTCAGAAGCGATTTAAGTGGATACAATAGAGCGAACAATTTTGTAAAAGAAAAAATAGACCCCGTAATCGGAAAGGGCAAAACAAATGAAATAAATATTTAATCAGTTACATAAATATTCAGGGAGGCAGAAAGCCTGATAAGTGGGTAGAAATTCAAAACCAACTTGAACGGGAAGGAGTAGATGTGTACGCTTTAGCCGAGACTCACCTCCGAGACCTAGAAGCCCCACCGGTCATAGACAACTATGTCTGGGAAGGTTGCAACACGACCGCAGTAATGAAGAGAGGGGGAGGTGTTGGCATGCTCATTAAAGAAGGGACTGACTGGCAAAGAGTGCATGAAAACTGTAAGGAGCATCTATGGGTTAGAGGCACCATAGAGGGGAGAAATACCTGGTTAGGAGTGGTGTATCTGTGGACCGGAAGTAGTGCTAGGGAGGAAAATGCGGAAATGATAAACAGTTTAAGAAGATATATAAACGAGTTCCAAGATTCGGGCGAAATAATCATAGTTGGGGATATGAATGCCCATATAGACGGTTATGATGGATACAGAGACCACAACGGTTCTCTAGTGATAGATCTATGTCGGGAAAACTGGCTTGCACTAGTAAACACGGAAAGAAAGTGTGACGGACAAATAACGTTGGAAAGCGGTAACAGGCAGTCCAGCATAGACTATCGGTTAGTATCCGAGACAGTATACGAAAGGTTGCGGGAAAGGAAGACAAATGAAAATGGAACACACAGCTTAGGAAACGTTCACAAGCGGCTTACCCTGAACTTTGGAGGCGCAAACCAGACCAATTTAGAAATAGGTACAATCGGAGGAACTAATATAAACAATGCGCAGTTGAAGATCGTCGCTGATGGAATGGAAGATGACATCAATAAATACCCACACAAAAATTGGGATTAAGACGAAATGATTGCTTTCGTAAAGGGTAAGATGAATGAAGCAAAGCAACGAAAGCGATGGCAAGGGAAGAAAAAGCCGAGAAGCTGGTGGAATAAGCAAATAAAAGAGACTATTGACCAGCGAAGAAAGGTGTCGAGAGAAGATAGAGAAGCAAAAAGAACTGGTATGGAACCGGAGGCAGTAAAGGAGAAATGGGATATCTACGGGAGAAAAAACGAGAAGTGCAGAAAATGGTGCAAGCAAAGATCAAGCATAAAAGCGAACGATGGATGGCAGAAATACGGAAGTAGGACAAAAGCGCATCCAAGAAGTTTTGGAACCATGTAAAATTACTAAGTTTAGAAAACGATATCCACCAAAAATTCCTGATTGATGAGGAGGGAAAACATTTAGAAGGAGAGCCCGGGTTGGTGTATATTCACCGAGTGATTAGTGAGAAGTTTAGGAGAATAGTGGTAGGGAAACCTGCACGGATAACATCTGCGGAAAGGGAAATAAGTTTGAGCAACCTTGATTGAAAAAAAAAGCACAGAAAAAGGTTTCCCCCCAGACAGCAGTGGGCCGGGACGGAATACCAATGCAACTGATAAACCTGCTTGGACCTAAAATTAAGGAATCGTTTATGAGGGCAAAAGATAAGGCGATACAAACCAAAGAAATACCAGAGGGCTGGCTAAAAAGTAGGATGATTTTAATATATAAAGCAGAGGCAAGAAAGCCAGTATTGATTCATACAGACCACTCACAGTAACGTCAGTGGTGTATAGATTCGTAACGCAGGGGATAAAATCAGAAATTCAAGCGTGGATGGAAGAAAATGAAATACTTGGGGAAGTGCAGAATGAATTGAAACAAGACAGCCGATTGGATGATAATTTGCTCGTGATAATGCAATGCATTGAAATTGCGAAAGGGCAGAATAGACCATTATGGATAACGTTCTTGGACATTAAAGGGGAATATGACAACGTAAACAAGAACTGCTGTGGGAAATGCTGAAACTCCAGGGATTAAATGACGAGTCGATACAGTTCCTTATAGCAATCTATAAATACAATAGAGTGCACTGCACATGGGAAGAACAGAAATGCGCCAAGGAGGTCAACACCAATCGGGGACTGAAACAGGGATGCCCTTTGAGCTCGGTTCTGTTCATGCTTTATATGGCTGGTTAGGAAAAAAACTGGAAGGAAGTCAAGTAGGGTACAGCCCAACCCATATGCTGCAAGGCGAAGGTGTACTACAGCGTATTCCGGGAATGTTACACGCAGACTACATTGTTCTTTTAGCTGATAACCAGACCGATATGCAGCGGCTAATAAATATTAGCGGCCAGGAAGCCAGCAACCTCGGGTTAAATTTTAGTGCAGAAAAATCCGGAATAATGGTTTCCAATGACGGTACCACTGACGCAGTGTCTATCCAGCAAGGCGAATTACTCAGAGTGAAGGAATATAAATATTTGGGAGTGTAGATATACGAAGAGGTACCTACTTAAAAACGCACGAGGAGCAACTTAAGGGTAAGGGAAAGCGAAAGCAGCTATAATGAAGCATAGAGGTTTGTGGGGGTATAACAAATATGAAGTAGTAAGAGGAATGTGGAAAGGAGTAATCATTGCGGGTCTCACATTATCGAATGCTGCACTCTGCTTAGAGACGTTCTATCAGGCATTGAAGTGAACCAGAGAACGCTAGGACGTTTGGCCTTAGGCGCGCATGGGAAAACAACCAACGAAGTAGTGCAGGGAGATATGGGCTGGGCGTCATTTGAAGTTAGAGAAGCACAGAGTAAAATATGTTTTGAGATGAGTTTGAGAGCACTGGATCAAACAAGGTGGGCAGCTAAGGTTTTTAGGTACCTATACTTGAAAAGCGTGGACACTCAGTGGTTAAAGAAGACTAGAAGGCTAACGATGAAATACCGAAAGAACAGTGGAAAATCCAAAACAGCCAAGGTAACCAAAAAAGAGGCAAGGCAAATTGAAACGAATAAATGGAGAGAAGAAATGGAATCTAAAACGTGGTTAGAGATTTACAGTGCTGAGAAATTGAACATCAGAAAGGAAAATTTCTACGATAATTTTTTGGGCAGTTCGTCGCTTTTTGAGGCTTGAGCAGGTTGCTTGCGAACTAAGAGCTTTTTGGGGAAGTATTCACAAAATGATGGGGTATGCGTGTTCTGCGGGAAAAAAAATTAACTATGCGGCACATAGTGTTAGAATGTGAGAGTATCAATCCAAATTTACATGAGGGAAATATTCGGCTTCCAGAAGCCCTAGGATTTAGGGGTAGCACAGAGGAAGTTAACTTCAAGGCTGTCGAGGCGACAAAAAGAAGATTAGAATGCTGCGACGGCCCTCTGGAGAGCTTCGAAACTTCCGCGGTATCCACGCTGCTTCATATTGCGTTATCTCTCCAAATAAGGAGAGAGAATAGCCTCTGTGGTGCAGCGGCATAACTAGTGACGTGCTGTCACGTCATCCACGGACCGCGGTCCTTTTGAAGGGGATATTTCATCCGTTTTTAGGACTGGCCTCACCGACTGGGAGCCGAAAATACGGGGTCCCTGACAGGCTGTCACCCATTCACCATACGGTGTCACCACTACACGCTGATGTAACATGCAATTTTTTCATAATTCTTTGTGTCGACAGGTAAAGCGCATAGCACGCTTTGGTCGCCAAGAATAGGCACCACAGTCCCGCGTGTAACGCTTGACAAAGAAATATGACGGGCAGCCCCTGCTGCGGTTACACCGTCCTTTTTTTCAGTTTCTTTGTTCTGGAATAATGGTATACCTGAACATACTTTTTATGCAGTGTTAATTTTTAGCCGCTATTGAGAATTCGCGATTGTGTCATTTTTAGGAGTTTAGTTTTACATGCCTTGCAAAGGCGAGAAAACTTCGTATAAGCTAACGAACAACGCAAACTGTTGCAAAATGTGTGATTTTCACTCAATAGTGTTGGTTACATTTGTTTGGCTCAATTACATAAACACGCACGCATAAAAAACCCGTGAAAGACCCCGCGCTACGCAACATGTGGTGCATCTTCTGAGCAAACTTTTATGGCTGCGATCGATGGAATGATTAGTTGATTGCAACAAACCTGTGAAAACTAATTACCTGGGATTTGGTGGCATACACTACTTCTCAAAAAAAAAAAAAAAAGAAACAGGAAGTTTGCCTTTCATAAAGCCCCGTATAATATAGGACTCAATTATTGATTGGTCGCAAGGAACACCTACGAAACCTGTGAAAACTAATTACCTAGGATTCGAAGCATGCGTATTTCTTTATTGCGAAAAAATAGAACAAGAATTGATCATTGCAAGAAAAAGCACTCTTTTTCAAGTGACTCAATCGCGGGGAGTTATCACACTTTCCATTTTTATAGTGACAGAAGTGGTTGCTAGAGTGCCCTTCGAATGGTTGCACGCGTGCAGAGACCGGAACGTGCGGCAAGGCCCGGACCTGCGACTGCACGGGCCTGTTCCGGAAGGTGAACTACGTGTTCGACTCCATGCGCAAGCGGTGTCGGCTCATACCGAGGATCGAGTGCACAGACCAGGACGTTGGCTTCAGTGACGAGAAGAGCTGCAATACGGCCTGCGAAAATGGTGAGCCAATGGCAGGACGTGTTCCGGCGCGGTGGCTCTTAGTACAGTGAAAGGGAATATTTGGCAGCGTGTCTTCCGTTTCGATTTGCTCTTTCCTTTTCTTACAAGCAGACGATTTACCTGTCATCATGAAACACCAGCCTATCTACGCGCACTGCAGGGAAAAGGCCTCTCCCATTATTCTCCAATTACCCCGCTCCTATGACAACTGTGGACGATTTATTCCTGCAAACTTCTTGATCTCAACTGCCCATCTAACACTCTTCGGCCCCCTGCTACGCTTGCCTTCTCTAGGCAAGCGTAGACACAGGTTTTACGTGTGTCCGCCCCTTGATACATCTGTGCAGAAAATATCCATAATGAAGGGGTACGCAAAACAACACATTACATAATATATATATATATATATATATATATATATAAATTAAGAAACCTCGGTAACAGCAACAGCGGAGGGTTTATTTCGACGTTTCGACTTCGAGACAAGTCTTCTACAGGAATGATATATATATATATATATATAGTAAAAAATGGGTATAGCTTCTAACAAAACTGTTTATTGGTCGACGTTTCGATCGGATGCCGATCTTTCTCAAGACAACATTTCGTATTTCTGTGCACGTATTTATAAGCTCGTCGTCCAACGACGCCGAAAAAAGAGAGAGGGGGGATTTGGGGAGAGAGGTAGCAACAAACACGCTCTCGGCGAGGTGAGGTGAAGGTTTGCAAAAAAGAGAGAAAAAAAAAGAAAAGAAAGAAAACGCAAAACAAAAACAAACCTAAACATGCAGAAAAGAGAGAGGAGTACACAACTCTTTCAAAAACACTGTCCTCCATCGTTCGTCAGCTTGTAGAACGAGTGACAGGTAGCGCCCGCTTCAGAGGGGGGCCGCTCTGCTTAAGAAACGAAAGCGCAAAGCAGTAACAGGGACGCTCTCACACCATCACTGGGAGGCACAGAATTCTAATGGTCACTGAACTTACGGGAAGAGTTTACAGGAAGCGGTCGCAGCCGCACACATATCTCAGTGACGCCATCCCTACAAAACAAACAGGCAGGCTCGTTAAGAGTGTAGGTACGATCTCCGCACTGTGGCTCAAAGCATGCACGATTCTGCCTACCGGCAGGACGGGTGAGTGCCATTCATCATTCTTAGCTCTATTCTTCTGCCCTGCCCGGGCAGCCGACAGGGTCGTCCCTGACCATGAACCAGGGAGAAGGAGCTTAACTAATCCTCTAACCGCACGCGGGAGTCGCGCGGGTCCTTTGTTGGAGTAAACGGTGGCGGGCGCCTCGATGTTGTTTGTGGCATATGCCGCCTGTGCGGACACCCCAGGAAGGGAATAAATAAAATAAGAATAGCTTGATTACTTGTTTAAACAACACAGAGACTTAATTTAGATAGGGGATTATTCTGCAGCCAGATTATCAACAGCATGTATAGACGACATAATGCCCGGGCTAACATTCATTCCTGCCTTTACGGTGTTGAATTTGTAAATAATGTAAGATTCACGTTGTTCGCGTTCTCTTGTAGTAGAAAATCCACTCTGTAAAAGTGTGACCCTGATGGAGTCGAACGGGTGGTTTTCGGAGTTAATATGTCGTGATAAGGGTAGATCCGGGAGTGAACGAACATGTGCGCGATGGTTGTTGAAGCGCATGCGGAATGCCGTGTCCGTCTGGCCAATGTATTGGATGCCACAAACACCGCACTCCAGAAGGTACACCACATTAGAAGAGTCGCAGTCGAGTGTCGCGTGAATTAGATGCTTGAAATTTGAGTTGGTGCTTTCTGCCACCGTGGTTGTCTGCATGTGTTTACATACGCGGCACCGTGCCTTTCCGCATGGTCGACACCCACCCTTGGGTGCCCTCTCAGTTTTGGCGTGTACGAGGTAATCTTTAATATTTTTGGGGCGCCTGTATACGACCCGAGGAGGGGTGGGGAAGATTTTCGAAAGCCGTTCACTCTGTTGTAGCATGTTGAAGTGCTTTTTCAAGATTTTGTTTATGTTTGGGGAGTTGCCCCCGAATGTCAAAACTAGGTTGCCTCTCCCCTTCTGGTTTAGTTCCTTTTCATGGTGCAGCAACTCTTGGCGATCAAGGTTGACCGCTTTGCAAATAGCGTCGTTGACTATGGGTGGTGGGTATTGTTGCCTCGCGAGTACATTGCGCAAGTTTTCTGCGTTTGCCTCGAAGTCCTCGGTGCGGGAACAAATTCTCCTAAATCGGTGGGCCTGCGAGTATGGGATACTCGTTTTGCAGTGGCGCGGATGACAACTGTCGAAGTGCAGATACTGCTGCCTATCGGTAGGTTTTTTGTACACGGTAGTGATCAGTTCTCCTTTGTCTGTATTTATATGCACGTCAAGGAAATTGATTTCCGTGGTTGAATAGGTATAAGTGAATGCGATGCTTGGATGGGCCTTGTTGAAACACTCGATGAAGTCGATTAAGTCATCCTCCGTACCGGTCCAAATAAGGAATACATCGTCCAGAAAGCGTTTGTAAAAGAATGGCTTAATTTCACGGGTTGATAGAAATTTTGTTTCGAGATCTTTCATGAATATATTAGCGTAGTTGGGTGCCATTCGAGTACCCATCGCAGTGCCGTTTATTTGTAGGTAATACTGATTGTGAAATTCAAAGCTATTTAATTCCAGCACTAGCTTGGTCAAAGTTTCAATGACTTGTGGGCTTGGCGACTCATGGTCCCGATGTATGCTATATGATTCAACCAGGGCTTCAATCTCATCTCGGTGAGGTATATTTGTGTACAGAGAAGTTACATCTAGAGTTACAAGGAAGGCGCCATCAGGAATTTTTATGTTGTCCATTTCCCGTAGGAAGTGGTTAGTATCACGAAGATACGACGAATGGGTAGCGGGTATTTGCTTAATCAGGGAGTCTATGTAGCTTGATATTGGTTCGGTGAGAGTGCCTCTTCCCGAAATTATTGGCCTACCAGGGTTTCCTTCTTTATGAACTTTAGGCAGCATGTTAAACCTTCCTGGCGTTGCATGTGCTGCTGTGAGTGCTTTACAGAGGCGTGACTCTATTTCCCCAATTTTGACAAGATTATTTAGTGTTGTTGTTATTATTTCCTGATGTTCAACAGTTGGATCCGCGTCAAGTTTTTGATAGGAAAATTCGTTATTTAACTGACGGTGGCCTTCTTGAATGTAGTCTGGTTTACTAAGTATTACAATACCTCCACCTTTATCGGCCGGTTTTATGACAATGTCTGTTCGATCACCCAGTGCCTTAAAGGAGCCATGAAGAGAAAACACAAGTTTGGTTCATTCAAAAGATTGTCTCGTTAGAATCATGCTGACACCCCTTTTAACGTAAACTTCGCTCAAATAAGCTACATAATTAGGAAAAACGGGAATGGTCATGCGACCCACCAGCTCATTTCCCGCAACAGAACCTATGTCGTCACATGAGCTAAGCTCTGCGATTGGCGGAGGCTGGCAGAAGCAGACGCAAATTTGGTAGAACTTACAAACTAGACGAACGAGCGATTTGCGCTTAAATTTAGGGCACATTCTTTACAAAGCAATAAGAATCATGGGACAAACAGTGGAAGTTACGAAACATGTAAACATAGAAGTACTGATGCGTTCTGCTGTTCGTACTGCGCACAGCATGCTTGGTTTCGCTGCACAGCACTACGGGGCTTGGGGTTGTCTCAGACGACACTGGCCGATTGACGCAAGCAACGGTGTCTTACGTGACCCCATTTGTCGAGCGAGCACTGTTTCAGGGAACGAATATTTTCTCCCAGAACAAAAATAAGCCACGTTTAAATACGGGCAAAAACAAACCAAACGCTTGCCACGGTATGGTGGTGCCATCTAGGTTCGGGAAACGTAAAGAAACGCGGGAACAAACCAACACCGCTATACAGGGTGGAGACAACCTTTCACCATTGGAAGCTCGGAAGCACCACCATTGGAAGCCCAGCAGCACCAATACCTGGCTTTATCCGTTTTAGGTGCGAAGCACCTTAGGACCTCGCAATGTCCGTCCGTTGGCGTCCGTACGCACAGCAGTATGCTCGAACGGCTCAGAGGGAGTCGCAGAAAAAAAAGGAAATGAGCACCGCAAAGATTCGTACAATCGACTCCCGCAACAACACGCTATGAATCCAATGTGCTACCACTAGACTACGCCACCAGACGAAGTTTGAATGGAAAATAGGTACTGAAGTGTACAACGATCTCGCAATGTCCGTTGGCGTCCGTGCGCACAGCCCTATTATCGTAAAATATGTGAGTCAAGCCATCTAAATGGGCACAAAACGCAAAAAAACTCACACGTCTCCACGCCGTGAACGATGTCGAGGGTGCGAAGTGCTGGGACGCAATTCGTCTTTCGTGTGGCCCTTGCAATTTACAGTGCCTTTACTGCACCTCAAAATCATTTAAAACTGAGAGTGCATCACCACGCACGGACCATGACGCTGATCACACAAGCAGTCCACAACTTATGTTGAAGTGCTTCGCACCCGCGACATCGTTCACGCCGTGATGTGTTATTTTTTTCGCTGTACCCCCCCTCCAAGAGCACCCTTCTGCATTCAGCATGAAACAGCGGTTTTTCAAATGTTTGTTCTATTACGGGGAAGACTCATGTTCTTGAGGCAAAACTACCCCTCCCCCGGCTACTGTGGTACCAGACTACTTGCCAGAGCACACACTACTCGACTATACTGTAGGCGGCCCATGAGACGGTGTGGCAGGGCCTACATTTATTTACAGTTGCGTTGGGGTGAAAACATGGGCCCGAGAATCCGAGAACACCCATAGAGTGCGGCCTAGCAGCGCGGAGGCGATGATGATCTGAGCTGCGTCATCATCACCAGTAATGATGATGATAGGCGCGGCCGTTGGCGATGATGATGATGCCGCCACAGGACTGCCTCCCTAGCGCGCAGTGCGTGATGAAATGCACGCGAAAAATGACTGAAAAGGCGGCAGAAGGAACCATGTACATAAACCGAAAAATATCAACTTGGTGGCAAGCAGCAGACGAGGTGGAGAACTATGTAAATATGTGTGTCCGTGGTCACAAAATGTTCGGTGGGTCATCCAAGGTCCAACCATAGGAATCGAAAGAGGGATAGTCCAGGTCAGCGTTGAGGGAGCGTCCGGTGGGGCTAGTAGCTTCTGGAGGCCTACACTGAGAGTTTCGTTTCGGTAGCAGGCGGAAACGAGCTGACTGCCGTGGAGGAGCAATTGAATATGGTGGCCAGCGAGGTAGGGCGCACGCAAAACACGGCACACTCATCCGGGCGCGTAGCTTGGACAGACGGCGGGGGCGCGGCTGGTCCAAAGTCAGTGATGGCAAAGCTAGCGGTGTGGTTGAGAGCAGATCATACCGCAGCCTGTGATAAGCGTCGCCCGAACGCTGGGTGCGGCGTGCTGTCAATAGTCGAGGCGCTTTTCTTGGGTGCGCGATCCTTGTACTTAGCCAAGCGCGTAAGACACGTTGATGGGCGCGTGCTGTGAAGTTGACCTGTCGCCTTTGGCTTGTGATGGGGCGAGGCGTGATCAGCCCCCGCAATGCTCGTGACAGCCCAGCAGCGGCTTTGGGGGTTCGCTGATAATGGCAAGCACAGGTTAGCGTAACGCGTGGCGCTTGTTTTCCTGGCTGAACGCTCATGTGGGCTACCGCAGGATGGGGAATGTTGCGTATCATAATGAGCGTCTCTCCGGCGGCGTTCTGGAATCCTTGTGGTGTGCTACACTTGTCCTCTAACCGAGAAGTGGTCAGAGGAAACGATGGGATATCGCGGTACGACTTCAGTGAAGTGGTCGCTGCAGCTACCTCGCATACAGGGGCAATGCTTGGGACAACCGCGCCTTTGACAGGCACCTCAAGACGTGTCTGAGCATGGTGGGCTGGGTGCCAACGTCTCACCCATGTCCAAAGAAGACGTTTGCCTGAAAGGAGGCTAATCCGGTTGCTTCAAAGCCAAGCCTGGTGGTTCAGCAACATGTGGAGGCAGCGCAGATGCAGTGGTGGGTAGACTGCTGTAGGGGCGGGGGGAGACCCTCCTATAAACGCTACCGCATCCCTGTGGACCGTGAGGCATGGCATCGTTGTTGCGCTGCAACACTGTGGCTGTAAACGGGCTGGTGCTAGGCAGGAGGACCGTGACATCCGTGGGGCAAGGCTCAATGGCTGGCGCGGGTGGTTTGTGGAACTGACCGGAGCGCGCAAGGAGAAAGGCCATGAGCTCGTCGTAAGGCCGGGCTCCAGGTTCCGGCAAGCTGGAGGCCAGGCTGCAAGGCAGCAGCTCGCGGATCAGGAAGTAACGGTCCTGCTGCAACGTGACACCATAGAGGTCGAAGAAACACTACATCTGGCATAACCACACCTTGGGGTTCTTGGGTAACAACAGCGGGTGACGTGGCAAAGCCGCCGTACTAAGCGATAGTGCCAGCTTGCCGGGAGTCGAGCGGTTGGGTGCAGCGAGCGTGGAGGGAGTCAAGGTGGACGACCGACATTCACTGAAGCCGGGTGGTGATGTAACTTAGCGCCGTGCTCCGGCCATAGGCTCGTCGCAAGGACACGGAAAAAATTGCGAGCCGTTTAACGCAGTTCCCGTGCCGAAGCTTGGCGTGGCGTGAGAGGAGGCAGCGGCGTGGAGCGATGCCGATGCCGAGTCGTTAAGGCAAGCAGGGCTCGTGCCGACACGCGCCATGACAAGGATCTCAAGGCCGTCGTAGGGTTGCTCACTGTATTCGATGATGTCTATGTGTAGAGCTTTTGGAATCTACTCTGTGGCAATACGGTACCGCTCAGCCTGCGAGTCGATGCGCCGTAGCTCAAAGTGCGCCGCCATGTCACAGAGCCAGCCTCCGGGATGTCTGTGCTCGAAGGCCGGGTAGGGGGGCAGATTGTAGACGAAGCGTGGCTCCATGCTGCCGACGTCCGGGTCCCCAATTATTTAGGCGGCCGATGAGACGGTGCGGCAGGGCCTACATTTATTTACAGTTGCGTCGTGGCGACAACATGGGCCCCAGAATCAGGGAACGACCGTGGAGTTCGGCTGAGCAGCGCGCAGGCCATGATGGTCTGACTTGCGTCATCATCTACAATAACGATGATGATAGGGCGCGGCCGTTAGCGATGATGATGCCGCCACAATACCAAATTTTGGGGAGAATGATTCAAGACCGCTTCGGGGATGTCCAGTCCCGGCAACTTCATCTTGCTGGGATTACGTATGTGCGACAGCAAGGTGTGGCTTCGGAAGAGCTCGCTAATCACGTAGAACGGCTAAGTGCGAGGCATCCACGGGGCTACAACAGTTGATCGTGCCGGCTCCGGGCGTTTGTCGACTCCCCGGAGAATCTGAGCGAGCAGCGCTTTGTGCGGCCCTTGGATTCGCTCTCGATGCTGCGACAGCTTGCTGCACCGAAACCTGAGCCCGGGTTCTCCAACTCCACGCCATGCGCGTGACTGAACACGGTGGCGCACAATCCCCTTTATATTCGACCCGAAAATTGAAGCGCTGGTTGTCGAGGGACGGAACCCGCGTGGCTTACCAAGCGTGTTCCAAGCCTTGAAGCTCCAACCTGCGAATGGCAGTACCCGCGGAAGCCACTAAACGACCAGGGCGAGATAGTGCGAAGGAGATGAACCCGCAGACTCTATCAAAGCTTGTTACGTGGTGGCAGCACGGAAGTGACATGAACCATGGTTTAGAATGGTGATAGATTTTAATTACAGTTCCCGGGAATGAACACAGCGCTGGACTTTGCGCAGCTTGCTGAAATGAAGCATCAGTGCAAGAAGCTGACGGGCCAAGGAGGCTTTCAGGACTGAATTATCGCTGTTCCCGCAAATCGCTAGAAGGATGGGCAAACAGCGAAGCTGGCCGCCCACTGAGCTTATTCCCGCTTCGACAAAGTTTTTGTGTGGTTCTGCTTGGAGACTCGGCTAAGTTTTCCGAGGGGTTATGCTCCGAGACTAGGTTACGTTGTCTGCGTGGTGTGTTCCTTGGTACGCCGTACGCCGCAGGCGCGGTTCTGTCCCCAATCCTCTTCACTATCTTCCGGATTAACCTCCCGAAAGAACTGGACAAAACTCCGGACATCAAGCACGGCAATTACGCCGACGATATAACGATTTGGTTGGGTAAGGGATCGCTGAAAACTATGCAGGACCGTTAAGACAGGCCGCTGACGCAGTTCATGAGTACGCAAGCAATGCGGCTCACCTGCGCGCCTGCCAAATCGGAGCTTCACTTGGTTCAAAAATGGCACCGGGATCCCACCACGAACATACACGTCATGTACGTTGGCATCAAGATTTCTCCGACTCGAAACATCAAATTTCCGGGAAAGACCTACGAGGAAAATTGTAAAATCCGTAACTTACCCGGAAATTGAACTCGCCAGCCACTTAGATCGTTAGGGTGCCCTGCCGCATTGCCCAACAAAAAACACAGAATGAAGGAACAGGACGTGCTGGGTCTTGTTCAAGCTTTCGTCATTTTACGAATTACGTACGTCACACCCTACGCCACCCTCCTCGCCGCAGAAAGGCGGAAGATCGGCACCACTATACGAAAGGCCTTTAAACAAGCGCTCAAACTTTCAACAGGCACTTCTACGTCTCGTGTGATGGCGCTAGGGGTGCAAATACCACAGAAAAGCTCACAGAGGCGCACCTGAACGCCCAGAAAGCGCGACTAAGCACTACCCCGGCAGGCCGGCAAGTAGTTATAAACCTGGGATACGCCACTTTAATGGAAATGGATACTGCCCTAGACATACCGCTGGAAGTTAGATCGAACCTAAAAATTGCTCCCCTGCTAAGAAATATGATCCTTCAGCACCATAAATGAAGAAGAACAGCCGGGGCACAAACTCTTGAAAGGCTGTATTTTCACTCACACAACAGTATCCACAGACACAGCGGACTAAGCATGTGCAAATACCAAAACAGCGGTTGCCGCCACCCCCACTGGTCTTATAACTGGTATCACCCTTCGTCAGGCTACCATTCTCGAAGCGGAAGAAGCGGAGCTCGCATTAGCCATACCCCCAGATTCAAGCCAAGATCACTATCACACACCCGCAAGCGGTCTGTCGAAAGTACATAGCCAGGAGGATTTCAACGAAAGCCCTACGCATCCTAGCCCAAAAACCCCCTGAAAGAACAATCAAAATCATTTGGACGCCTGCCCACTCATCCTTTCGTGGCAATGCAGCGGCTCGCGCTCACGCCCTAGATCTTGCCTGCCGGGCACCGCAAGCGGACGACGAGAGGACCAGACACTCACTTATTACATACAATGACATCACCGAACACTACATGCTCACACGACGTTCCTTTCCGCTACCGGCAGGAAAATTAAGAAATGAAGAAGAAGTCACCCTCCGACAACTTCAAACAAACACATTTCCGTATCCCACACGGCTACATGCCATTCGCCATTCACCCCACATTGCAGGTGTCAGCTAGCTCTGACGATTCGTAGAAATCTCTCCGCCGAGGCCTCTCAACACCTCCGGGGCTGGCGCCCGAAGATGCGCAGAACGACCGTAATTTACTGCCCCCGCCGCGCCGCGAGGACCCAAGCTCCCCCAGAGCACGAACGCGCCCCCGACTCGGGTGTGTTATGCCCGAGGACAGGAGGCGACGCCAGACTCAACGCGACTGTTTGTTTCGTTTTCACTCTCTCACGTCTTCGTGCTGTTCGCCCAGAGAGTCGCCCCAGGCCTGCGCACCGCGTCAGACGTTTTCTCCCCGTGCTCCTCTGTCCTGAACTACTGTAACCTCAGTTTTTCTCTATTATTAAACCTCTTAAATTCTCAAACCCTAGTTTCTCCCATTCGATCTTCATTCGAGCCACGACCTAGCTCACACAGGCACTGCGGCAGCCCAGCAATGCTCTTCCATATCGTTTCGGCACGCCCTTCAAACCAGACCTTGCACCAATTCCCAGTCCTACATACCAGCAGTGGGAGAGCGAACTTGCCAGCTCGGACCTATGTAAGCAGCTTTGCCACGCTGAAAGGGCGAAGACGGCCCGCCGCACCAACAGAGTCCTGGGCAGAGGAGCCCGGCCACTTTCAAGCGCGATCTCACTGTTCAGTAAATTTTTCTCCTCCTCATCATCTTCCTTGGCCCCCAAAGAGGAATGAACACTCGGCAATTAAAGATTTCCCCCTGAGAATCCCGCTAGAGACCACAAATTTTTAATGGTGGCTTTGGAGACACACAAGGTAACACACAACATAACATATAACATACATAAGGAAACACATAACATGCAATTACACAACACAAACGACAAAACATAAGTGTCATGTCATAGCATAACACAACATACTTTATATTTTCGTAAAATATCAGTAAAAAAATTGATCATATATACAGATTTAGTAATGTAGTTTCAAAGCTAAGACAAAAGTTGGTTTCCTTCTTCATGTTATTGGGTATACTGTTGAAGATATGGGAGCCATGCAATCGGATTAACCATTGTCCGTAGGTGTTACGACTTACCGGCATATTGAATTGGTTATTAGTTGCGCACTAGTGTTTCCTTTAGGGCAACATATACACTCAAGGGCAACGAATCGCTATGCTGTACTATGTTATGAATTGTTTGTATAATTTTTTATGCATACCCGGATACAGGGTAGTAGTCATGTTAACTGGAAAAGAGGTCTGCTAGGTTATATACACTATGAAGAGGTTACAATTCCTAGGAACACGGCTGTAATGAATGACGGGTGTCGGTTATGGGGTATACGCACCGCACCTGGACTCCAGGCAATACCTCAGATGGTTAGGAACAAAAAGAAAGCACAAATATCCGGAGTATGCTCAAATGAAAAGCTTAGTTAGATTTGGCAACCATAATAAGCCAGCATGCAGCAAACGTTTTGGATTTGTGACATCTGATGAAAATCTAATTCGGAAATGACGACACCCCAATGCTCGTGGGATGGGGATGATGAATTTGTTTGTTTTGAAAATAAGAAAGCATTGGAATCTTATCGTTCCCGCCTAGTGTCGAATGTGGTGTTTTTAAATTACCGAGATTAAGGCAAAGCTAGTTGTTGTTAAACCACGTTAGTACAGTTCGAATTGGGTGTTTTTTCACGCTGTATTGTTCTCTGAAATTAAGAGCCGTGTCATCGGCGCACTTAAGTGTCTGGGCAAGGTTCAACATTAACGGAAAGCCACAGCGGTACTGCGATGTCGAAGAATGCGACTCTGGCTGTTTATCAGTTGGAACACGCACGGAAAAAGCTTTTCTAACATCGAAAATGGGCGACGCTCCTTGATGAAACATGCCAGGTCCGTGTGTGTAACTGCATATTAAGGGGCGCTACAAATGGTGCGCAATGCAATCTCAGCATTTGTCCCCCCAAAAAAGTGGTAGACGAAACATTTTTTTCCTTCCTTTTGTTTCTATTTTAATTGTCATCTCCACTTTCGAAAATGTGGAAATCGTTGTGGCATCTTACGACACTAAGCGCACGGACGTTCAACGAAGCTTGACATTACAAAGCCCAGAATGCTCCAGGTGCGTTTGAGATCAGAACCTATGCGGATTGATTCACATGGCCGTCAGAATTAAAAGTTTTCGGAATTCGTAAGTAAAATCGGCTTTTGTGGGAGATTTTAGAGTCTCGAGCCCCACCTCCCGTAAACTCAGACTTTGCGGTTCAACGTGCCGTACTTGAACGAGGCAGTGCGTAAAAGCGACAAGCAGGCCGCCGAAGCGGCAGCGTTCTTTCGAGCGTCCGTGGTGCATGAGCCTCTCTTATAGCGTTCTTCTCCCGCTCCCAGAAGCCAGCGAAGGAGACAAAAGCAAGGACACGCGGTGCCGCCTCGGCTCCCTGGAGAGCTTGGTGCGGCCGTGCCTATGGGAGGACAAGGTGTACACGTACTACTTCGACCACCGGAGCAACAGCTGCGAGCCCTGGGATGAGACCGCCTGCGTCTCGAACTCCTACATCAGACTGGCCGAGTGCCTGGATAAGTGCGTTGTCCAGAGCAGCAACAGCACCAAGCAGCGTCTCCACGCGGCCAGACGCAACCCCAAGGCGGCCGTGCAGCCCCAGGGCTGACTCTTGAGTTTTGTGTGCAGTAAAAGTGCTTTCTACACCGAAGAGTTCTGAATTCGGTGCGGGGTAAAAACCGCTCTTTTAGAACTGGTATAATCGCCGCAGTGCTTACGTTCTTAAGTCGCTGCACAAGAACGGGCGGCGTATTTTCCAGAGGCACTCGCTCCCAAAATGCAGCATGAGTCACAATGCATGAGTGAAATAGAAAATAGGCATTTAAATGCAACAAATAATGCCAGGACACCTAGGCACCTACGGATTGTGAATGCTTTCGCATTTCCACAAGGGCTAATGTGTCTTGCAGGCCTGAAACGAAGTGTTTTGCCTCGCGTTGTCGAAGGGCGTTGCAATTTTGCCGCTTGAGATCTGTTTCCTACCCGTTACGCCGCTGCTGGGTCATGGCGCCCTGGAATGGGGAAATAGAGAAGGACAAAAATTCTTTTATTGAGCGTTAGATGCGGGGTGTTTCTTATTGCAGGAGTCCGTGTGCCGTCTTTGCTTGAATGGCCCCCGCGACCAGAAGAAGTTGATCATGACGTCGGGAGCTGAACAGCAATATCTCCCAGTGCTCACGGTATGAGGAAAGGGGCAGCAGGGCTGGGTTGTTGTCGCACTCCCACACAATGCGTTTGAGGGTGCCTGAGTAGTTGCAGAATTTACAGTTGGGAGTGGACGACGGGGGTGACTTTTGGTGGTTGTCCCCTTCCATTATTCTGCGGTATAGTGGCTGGAAAGAGCACCTGTCGCAACTGCCGAGTTAAGCCGGCGCTGCAGAATGCCTGAGGATGGTGCTGTTTCTCTGTTAGGGACGCCGGTGCCGGACGCCAGCTCTTCGCTCAAACACACGCCTCGTGCAATGGAAGGCCTCGTAGGAGCTGCATTTCTGTTACGGACGCCGCTTTTTAAGCGAAATCCGCTGGAGACGTGTTAGCGTCAATCTGGCCTTCAAGCTCAGCCAATGTCAAGCCAGCGCTGTTTCAAGCCGGGCTGTTTCGCGCCGCGGACGGCGGCGCCTAATCCAGCCGTTTACCATTGCAACACCTATAAGTTGGTGCTTTAGTTACGCACGAATCCCGAGTTGGGTACGCTGCGTGGCTGTTTTTCCTACAATGCACGAGGCTGAGGCTACACGATGGTAAATGATGATAGTGCCGTGGGTCTATGGCGCAAACGTTTCGGTGCTGCCATGTTCGGAGCGCGATTGGCTGTGTTATTGCATGAACAATAGATGGCGCAGGTGGTTGAAATTTCGCACAGAAAGAGCGACAGAAAAAAAATTAGCAATGGCTTAACTCGGCTATGCCAGGATATACGTAGCGGGAGCAGATGTTCAGCTGCTTATTCTTAGCTTTCCTAGTGGTCTAGGAGTAGCTTGATTATCATGCTTACGGCTGGTTCAATGACACACACGATATACGAATTATGTGACACATGTATGAAGCGGCTCCGGCGCAGCGGCACCAATCGCCTTAACGGAGTACTGACACTAAATTTCTCGCTTTCAGTTTTTATGCTGTAAAGAATACCTATTGGCGCAGTAATTACGAATATCGAACCGAAACCCGTCAGCCGCCAAAACAGAATTATAGCACGTTTATTGCAACCAGTTTCAAATTCCGTTGCCGCGCGGCAAAATGGCCGTTCGAAGGCCAGCCTGCAAGCGGGCCAGTCTGACGTCACGGTCTCACCCGTGACGTCAGGGACGTTCGCCGCATCGTCACCTACGATTGCATATGGTCCGCACTCGCCCGAGCAGTGGACATGTCGTCTGAATCATCAGACTCCGCTGAGTCGCTGCCACCCGATAGACAAAGAAACTTTATTTGGCCAGGTGATTAGGCCGGCGATGTCTTCGCCGTGGTCCGTTTTTAATATCCCTGCGGCTCGAACCGGCGCAGACCATGATAGCAACAACTTGTCGCCACTCTTATAATCAATCTGATCGCGAAAAAGAAGTTCCACATGCGAGAAATTAGATGTTAGGGTAGTGCAAAATGTGCTAGAGGTTGTTATCACCGCTGAATTTAAAAGCGGCGTTCAGATATTTGCCGAGATAGTAAGCCTACGCTGACCGGCAGTGGAGGTTCGGTCCGACCCAGCACTGCCGGCACCGCGGTGCGGCGAGCGGCCGAAAGATTGCGCAACCTGCGCGCTAGAATCAAAACAGGCCACGGCAGATGTCTTGGTCACCGATCGCTGAAACGGCAATTATCGCCAAAATAAATGGTGAAAAGTTGTGTAAGGGATGGTCATTCGCAGTTGTACAGATACCGGCGATCAAATATTCGCCACGATACTAAGCCTGAAGTTCCCAACACCCAAGCTGACCCGAGAAACGCCGAGCCCGCTGGCTTGGGCGACAGTCATGGAGGAAAGAAAAGCTTAGGAGAGGCCCTGACGTCACACCCAGCGCTGCCGGAAACGCCATTTCTGTAAGTCGAATGGCGGACCATTGGCCCTCCATGCCATTGGCGGACTCTTTTTGCCTCTCTCTCTCGGTGCACCTTCTCCGCCTCCTCCGTCCTGTATCGCCTCTCTTGTCGTCTGCATCTGCCAACGCCGAGCCGGCGGAAATCAGCTGATAGGCAGGTTAGAAGGCCGTTTTGCAGCGCGTGACCGTGAACCTAAACGCGCGGTTACACTGTTACACGTATTCAGTGTGGCCGCAGCAAGTTTGCGAAGCGGCTCGCTCTAACAATGCCGCAATGCTGGGTGCCAGGCTGCAAGTCGCGATCGGTACCCAAGGAATTGGGCGTCACTTTCCACCGGTTAGTGCATCATTCCGCTGACAAGTATTGCTGTACGTTGGTGTGCATTCATCCTTTGTTTTTAATCGCCGCCGTTTATAGGTTCCCAAGCGATGGAGAACGCCGCAAACAGTGGGCGAACGCCGTGCGGCTACCGGACTGGAAAGTGCCCAAGTTTGCGTTGCAGTTTCACTGGCAATCCCAGAGATGACTAGTCAATTAAACGGCCGTTCTATGTATATATAGGTAAGCAGTACTTCATGCAGATTTCACGCTAAAAAATTGTGGAATGTTTTTACCGTTGTTCGCGTGCCTTCGATATAATTTTTTGCGAAGGAGGAGGAGGAGGAGGCAAAACGTTTTATTGAGTAAAAAAAATGAGAGGTTGGGTGGCGTAAATAAACTTTTTTTCGCCAAGTTTCAACTTGTCTCAGTGTCAATAAATTCAAGGTGATATCAGTTGAAAACGTTCATACACTAACCTCGCAGTATGAAGCGTTGAAAAGCGAAATCCAGAGCGAGACCACAAAAAGATCCAGATTCCAGATCCAGCACTCTTCCAGTCAACAGACGGACACCTACTAAGGTAATAGGACGATGGAATTATATCAACTGGGAATCTACCTTGTAACAGTTGCAAAGGCACTGCCGCGCATTGCCGGCCTAGCAAACTATATATTGCAGCGGCGATAACCAAAAAATTGAGTTGCGAATCGTTCGGTTGCAAGTCGCCTACGTACTGCACACCGTGTATCACTTCCCGAAAATCTACCTGACGGGTGTCCGCGCGTACGACGGGACGGCGCGTTCACGATATCTGCACTTCAATAGGGACCGGGCGGCCGTTGTATGGCACCACCGTCGCTTCAGCGAACAGCGCCGCCCGTGGCGAACCGCTCGTCAGTGGAATGCCGGTGGCGGTCAGCGCAGCGTAACTGTGCATGGCCAAGCATGGCTTTCTGTCGTTTTTCTGCGGCGCGGCTTGCAAAGCGTACGTAACCCCACGTGCATTTTTCACATCGGTAAATCTTGAGCGTGGACGTGACCTTTACGAGGCATGCTATGTGTGTGATTTACGCCCATACTCAGTATTTACAAATAGCAGACGACGCTCAATGCGCCAAGCTGGAAGTCAAGCTGGAAGTGAAAGTCCGTTCCTTCATGCAATTTTTTCATGCCTGCATGCAGTTTCGCGAATCGAGGAGTATACTGCAGCTAAATGCTCCGACAAAGCCGGTGTGTGCAACCGATCTAGGAATACTGCGGCGCTGGCCTTCGGCAGTTGATAATGAAACGGCGTCGACGTCATGCACAAGCGAAAGACAAAGTTGGGGGGTGTCTTCTAAGATTTACCTCAGAACAAATTGTGATGGACGACGCTTCCGTAACTTCATTACCTACGGCTAAAACGTGTTTAATTTCACAGAAATGCTCTTACTACAGTCATCGGGAATCGTTGATAGAATAAATACCGCATGATTGAACGTCATTGCTTGTCGTGGAGAAGAGTTGCTTTACAAGAATTGCAATGGTTGCTGGCTAGTTGGTAAATGGTTTTTGAAAAACCAATTCTTGCGTGGCCGAAGGACGCAAGACAGGAGGGTGCCCGAAACCTGTACTCAGCTTCACAACTGAATGCTGCGGTCGGTTTACAAGCTTCCACCTACGCTTGAAAAATCATGCACACCTTCGTCTAACCACGATGAGGGTTTATCGCAAAGCTCTATCGCATGGGTTTCCTTCGTTGCCTTCTGGATTTAAACTTTGACTAGTTGAGCGTTGAATTTCACCATCACGCAGTTTGGTCTTTTGATCGCAGCGTCATTTCCCATTTGATTTCGCAGAAAGAAAGCTTTGCGTTCAGCCATCATAATCATTAGACGGAGGGCTAGATGATTTTGCTGTTTAATTTTGAACTTCCATGCCCCCCTCTCCAAATCTAAACTTTGTCCAGTGTGTCGGAAATGTGTCTGTGCTGGAGGGCTCGGGCTGATGCACCCATATTTGAGGCAACTAATCGTGCATTTTTGGTCTCTTCACCAGGCAATACACGATTTTATTAGGTACTATGTAAAGAATACTTAAGCATTAAAAAACACCGGCTGGCGTTAACGCTGCCAGCTTTTTTAATTATCGGTACCAGCCTTTATTCTACGCAGGTGGTAAAACGGGAAGGGGAGGAGGGATGGTGGATGGTTTGTAGCTTGGGCTGTTGAGTTGGCGAATAACTTTGGCTCTTGATAAAATGACCACCACAAATGTGGGATTTACACTTCGGCTTTCAGGCTCCCATGCTGTCACAGTGTCGCTCACCAAAACCGAAGGCACAAAGCTCACGGTTACAGGAAGTGTAAACTACCGCAACATTTCTACGGCTACACGGTAATCCATCTCGTATGCAGGTGCCTTTCTATTTAAAGCACACGTATCGAGGTATCCCAGCGCTAAGGCTGGCGTGGAAACCGTAGTCATTGAAACCAGTGAAGATAATTTAAAGTGGTAGAAATGAATAATAATAATGCTAATAGCTTTATTCCTACTCAGATCACGCGGAGCCAGGCGCAGAGCGCTGCAAAAAGCACTCGTGTCAATGTAGCCCATTCCCAACCTTACAAGCATCCAATAAGTTTGCGTAGCCGTTAGTGCATTTAAGAAGAAAATAATACTACTAATAGTAGTTTTATTCGTACTCAGAACGGGTGTAGCCAAGCGCAGATCGCTGCAAAAAGCGCTAATGCCATTGCAGCCGATACCCAATTTTAGAAGCGTCCGACAAGTTTACGTAGTCCTTACTGCATCTAAAAACCCAACACAACTGTCTAGACTTTGTTTCGCCACACATATAGGCTCACAACACCACCAAAACGTTCAAAACACCGAAGCAAACACGACAAAAACAACGTGAGGATGTGTAGTCCAATGCACCGGCTCATTCCACTGACGAGGGGAGCGCCGAGTGGTGGCGCCACCCGTCCAGCTGCCCGGTCCCTATAGGCGCGTCGTGATCGCGACCGGAGCAAAAGCTTGACGCGGTACAAGGTGCACTTGCAAGTAGAAATTAAATGACATATTCACATCGGCGCAGCTGTCGCAACTCGCAGCATCCTTTTCGAGTTCCGCAAGACCACAGCGCAGCAAAGCGAAGCAGCAATCTTCGTAATCGGACAAGGCAGGCGCTGCCTTTCCTCCATGACTGGCGAACGGCGGCCGGGTTGTTGCTAGGACGCCGTTGCTAACGCGACTTCCAATGGCCGCCGAAAACACGTGACTTCCTCCACACTTTTGCCAATGCGCGGGGATAGCTGGGGGCCTCTCCCAAGCTTTTTTTTCCTCCATGGCGACAGTCCTTGCCACGGAGCAAGATAAACAGGAGTGCCTACTTCGCTCTCTCCGGCGGGCCCTTCATGTCCATACTCGCGGAGCACAATGTAGATGGCGCAGCAAATAGAAGGCTCTGGCGGCCGGCTAAACGGCCGGCGTTCCCCGTGCGCCGGCGGGCGCGTTGGCGGAACGCATTCCGTCGGCTATGTCGTCTGCTTCGGTGACGGTAGTTTTGGGCACGGACTTCTTTGGGCCTACTTTGGCACCACTATGCGTTCATTGCGCGCCTCCTCCGCACAGTTGATTAACTTGTTCGACAGCACCTTCTGGTTAACCAGGGCCCGAAGGGATTGAGTGGCCGTACGGCAAACATACGTTAAGGATTGGTTTGCATGGCGGGAAAACAAAATGTAGAGACCACATACAAACATATGAATGCTATACTACCTTTCGCGCAGTGCTTGCCGAAAATGTGGCTCGGTTTTGTAAATTTGTGAATACCAATTCGGCTGTGTTTTAACAGGTTTTACAAAAGGCGAAAGGAGCAACTGGTTCTGATCACTAGTGATAATAGAAGTTCCCTCAGCTTTCTCGCAGTTCTCCAACTTACGTCCAAAACAGAGTGTGCCTAGAACATGGACCAGCACTTACACGCTCATCAGAAAAGAACAGAAATGCGATAATAACATCACCCACGACTGCCCGCGACGTAGCAATCTGCTCAAGATCAAGTCCTTGACAGTTCGGTCTTTTCACATGCCTTCATTTCGCGATATTCGAATTCGTCCGGACCCTATATCTCTGTGGTGATGACTCGCCGAAAGAAAAGGTTTAACGAGCGGGTTGTTTTGCTGGTCAGCCGCTTAAAGAAAAAAAAAAAATGCCGGGAACCCTGGTAGGCCAAAAAACTGCAGCCATACAAATCGCAGCATTTTATTTGGAGTCCGCGGTGTTATCGACGAGATAACCCGGCTGTAGAGCGACAGTGAACATCGGGCGGTAAGTTCCGGCATGAGTTACAATGAAGATTGCGTTTGATATTATTGGGTTTCTTATCAAGCTGACAGTGCTTTCGTATACTTGATACAACAGGGCAGCCGTCCAATTCAATCATTTGCACAGAAATGTGCATCATTGCCGTTTGCCGATGGAGACTCCGGGCGGAGAGCGGGCTAACAACAGAGGGTGATCTTTGCGCTGCATCGATTCGTCGTGAGCAGAATCACACTAGACTGTGTTGTGGCGGTCCATATTACTCTTGCGTTACATACTACTCGTTCCATGTTACTCGTCGTCGTTCAGTTGCGTCTTAATCTGCTGGGTTAGTACAATATTTTTAGTGGGTCTTCATAATGTCAGAATAAACGTTCCCTGATAGGTAATAAGCGATCCCCATGTATGCGGCGGTGTGCGATTATCTGCGCAGTCTATTACGGCCGCGCACGGGTGTTTAAACTTCGCGCGTGCACGCATGCCTCCTGCATAGTAGGACAGGCATAAGACCGACGTCGCTGCGAAAGAAATGATGCCTCTGGGGAGAGCGAAGAAGGGAAGAGCCATGTACAGAGGCACAGCGACGAGAGGGCGAACGAAGGAGGAAGAGAGGAAAGGGAAAGCTGGACGGGCGGCGGCGCGTGGACATTATCGGCCCGAGCAAAAGATTTTTTCTGGGCCACAGTCGGCGCTCCTCTTTATATCTTGCTCCGTGGTCCACGTTTAGCGCTGCATGTCGTCGCGTGGAAAATAATGCATCTTGGCGTCGTAGTCGATTTGCTCGGACAGGCTTCCACGAGCAGTACTTCGCATTCCGCGAGCTTGCCATAGCACAACTTCGGCGAGCTCGGCGACGCGCACCGCCGTGTCGCCGCTGTGCGCGTCGACATCGCGCACCGAGCGGTGCCGGTACCACGTAGTTTTCGGCACCAGTGCAAGGGAACACCATGCGCCGGCCACGAACTGAAGAGCAAAGACGTCGAACACGCAAAGTGCGCAAATTTTACGAGCATTGCTCACACAGCTATACCCGTACGGCTCCTGCCCAAACGGATACCACCGACAACAGCAGTGCAGGATATCGTTTCCCGTTCCGAAAACGACTATATGACGTCGCCATGAACCGGCCAGGGCGACGTCATTTTTGGTGTCAGTACTCCTTTAGGGCTGTTTTCTTCTTAGTCCGACTGAGCCCGACATGGTCCGATTTGGCCTGTCAGACCCTGTCGGGTGACTCGTGTCGGGCCACCCTTATGAAAATTTCTATGTCCAGTCAAAAGACAGTCTGCGTCCCGAAGGAAACAGACTGCGTGCGTCCTGTGTGTTTCCTCTGTGTTCGAATTTCGCCACCGACTTTCTGCGTACTCCAAGTGTCCCGTGTGTTTCCGTCCTCCATGCGTCCAGTCTATCTCCCAAAGGCAACAGACACCATACGGCCTTTGTGTGTCCCCTATATGTCTTGAAGGCAACAGACCACATTCGTCCCTTGTGTGTCCCTTGTGTTGAAATTTCGCCACCGACTTTCTGCGTCCTCCCAGAATCCTTTATGTTTCCGTCCTCTACGTATCCCACAAGCTTCCACCTTTTGAGTGCCCTTTGCATGGTGTCAAATAACAGCGCCCAACAGCCAGCTGCATGTAGAAAATGTCAGCCAGCTCCACAGTCACTGTTTCATGCTGCAGCTGTTTCTGCAAGAGCAAGCTGACGAAAATCACATGAATCACACGACTCTTGCAAACCTGACTATTTTATTCAGGTTGGATCCATACGTGCTGCTGACGCCTGCCACACCAGGTGTCACCTCATCTTTACCCCTCACAGGACGGGATAGCCACTGCCACGCTTGAACCTGAAATGACAAACGCATTGATCGCATATGAAGGGGTTTAAACAAACACGTCTCAAACATTTGCTGGTTATGCTTACAAATATAAAGGAGTGTTCCCATACAAAACTGAACCAAGTATCCTGAAAGAGAAGGTACAACTTCTAGGTTGCAAAATTAGCCACAAAATTTAGACCACATAAATTAACTAATGAGCTTACGAACATCAAATATGACATACTGTTACATAGGCAACACAACCCAGAACTAAGTACTGTTTAGATTCATGGCCTCCTCATGACGGGCATTTATACAGCCTCGCAAGAACATTTGAGATGAGATTATTGCAGCAGCACTGTGGGAACAAAGCAATATGGGGGGGGGGGGGGGCAGGGAAGGCAACATAAAATTGCATGAACATGCTAAGACAGGCATTGATCAGTCGTCATCATGAGTAGTTGCTTGTGTCTACGCGTTCTTTGGAACCTATAAAGGCAGCAGTTTTATTGTGCATTTCGTTTACGAGACAGCACTTCCATTGTCTAGTTTGTTTGTCTGTGCTTGCTTACAAAAAGCAAAATGTACATCACCATAAACTGACCAACCTCTAGGTTGGCTCCTCACTTTTTATATTTCCTTGTGTCGATGGGTAGCAGACACAGGAACAGAAATAAAAAACAACCCTAGAAATACGTGGTGGATAGCACACTTGCCCCCATCATTGCACGCGTGCCACGTGGTCACTCATCCCAACAGATGTACAGTGCACGGAGTGACCCCCAGCAGCGAAAGCTGGGCGTGGTCGCTCGGTACTTTGTGAAAATACAAGCTACTAGAAAGATTTGACAGATAGCACAAACAGTGCAGGTGCGCCAACTTTGCACCATGGCACGAATTTTTCAACGCACAACAGAAAACGCACCGGTATGTCAGTGACACCGTGGATGAGAAATTCGAAGACAAACCAGGACATCAGTGACAGTGAAAGGGTTAAAGCGGTCGAATACAGCAAATTTAATTTCAGGGTTTATGCTTACCAGCAATGAGGAAAGCTACCGCAGTAACTTGAGCTGACTACTCTGTAACATGCACTCAAATGCTAAAAACACACAAGCATTTTTGCATATGTTTGCACACAGAGCATTCATACTGTTTGGAAATAATGCAGGTTTTTCCTACTATAAACATCATAATATTGCCCCCAACCACGTCATTTGATTTGTTTACAAAATGTTTTGTTACAAGCACCTGGCCACACCCTGCAATCTTATCCTTTTTTAAGGGAACCGTCTTTTTCCCCTTTTTCCTTTGTATGCTGCACCAGCAGTCTTGTTTGATATGGAAAGGGTGTTGCTTTGCGATCACTATCCTAGCTTTTCCTGTTTCTTATTGAAAATGTTTTCGATCTAAATGAATGAGTGCAAAAGAAACCCTGCGGCATTCAATTCGCCAACGCTCATCCATGCACGTCCCTTTGCTGACTCCTTCGAGGTTTGTGTTTTTTATGTTTACTGCGGAGCACAAGTTTGCTCCGATAATCTATATTTTTACAAAAACCCTGCATTATCCGTGGCTACATAACAATATTCCAAACAAAGTCTGATACACAAACCAGAACCCCCCACAGCTCTTTCTTCAATTGCTGAGTACCCTTCTACAATTGATTGATTGTAGGGTTTAACGCGCCGACGCAATGCAGGCGATGAGGTGCACCGTAGTGGAGGGCTCCGGATTAATTTTGACCACCTGGGGATCTTTATCGTGCGCCGAAATCTCGTACACACGGGCGTTTTTGCTTTTCGCCTCCATCAGAAAAGAAGCCGCCGCGGCCGGGAATCGAACCCGCGACCTCGTGCTCAGCAGCGCAACGCCTTAGCCACTGAGCCACCGCGGCGGGTACCCTTCTACAATTAGGACCATCATTATATTTGCTAGAGTAAATAGCTGTTCGGGGGGGGGGGGGAGGGGGCTACGATGGCCAGTGAGACTCATTACACTACATGAAACATAGTGGCAAAAAGGCACGCAATACACCCTTTTCACTGCTAGGCACAAGTTGCATCTAGGGCATTGAAGTGAATTCGCCTAAATTCTATTTCTGGGTGCATGGAATTGTTTCACTCATGTAATGTAATCCATAATATGACTTTTGAGTAGAAGTCTAAAGATCTAGTTCATCTGTAATAGGCGGTAGAAGAAAAATCCCCACACACTGTCTGTGGGCACCACGCAACTACCACAGTGAACAACGGTGACAAAGTCGTTATTAATTAATTCATGGAGCAAGGACGCAGCCCTGATGCGACAAAAAAAAATAAGGTACCAGGAAGTTTCTCACCCTCATCGGTTCCTTATTTTTTGCCCCATCTCTGCAATGTTCTTATGTCTTAATATCACTAAGGTACCACAAGAATGCCACAATGGTTTTCTATGTTTTCATGTTCTCTCAGCCTTCAAAATCGAGATTTCCATGCATTTCACAGCCGTAATGAACTCCACTTACAGGTCGTGCAGGATAGATAGAAACAGGAGGCAGCCAATTCTTCTGGTAGCTCACAACGTACATCCTCCATGTCAAACACCTGGCCCTGTAAAAAATGGAAGTTCAAGTAGTAAACAAGCCGCAAAAATGCGGTATAATGCCGTGAAATACTCGCTCTGACAGGACATGACAGAATTTTTTTTTGTAGGTGCAAAAAAGGCACCTTCAGTTCTTTCAAGCTAAAAAATAAGTACAGTGCTCACTGATTGAAACGCAACACTGCGAGCGCGTGGCCGCCAATACATGCAGCGCCGTCCATGGACGTTGCTGTCGCTGACAGCGCACCGCTGTCGCTGCAGGGAACCACTGCCCCGCTTATTGGCAACCGGAAGCAGCAAGCTTATGGTCAAAACACTCTCATCCTCGTGGTATACCACAATGCAACACCTAGCTTCCACGGGTGTCCACTGGCGGCGCTGCATGTAGCGCAGGCCACGCGCTTGCAGTGTCGCGTTTCAATCCGTGAGCACTGTACATACATGACAATCCTTACAAGGCTTTCAGCCATACTTTAAAGGAACAGAAGCATCCTTACACTGAATTAATGTTAAACTAAGCCTATTAAATATCCCTAGGTGGTAGAAATCTGTGGCCCCAGATTTCCACTGTGCAAGCATATTCTCTGGTCCAGAGGGTGCGAAACGTGGTTACGGCTTTTAAAGGAGCCATGAAGAGAAAACACAAGTTTGGTTCATTCAAAGGATTCCGTTGCTAGAATCATGCTGACACCATTTTTAACATAAACTCCACTCAAATAAGCTACAAATTAGGAACAAAGGAAATGGTCATGCGACCCACTAGCTCATTTCCCGCAACAGAACCTATGTCATACCAGCCAGCTCTGCAGTTAGCGGAGGGCGGCAACAGCAAACGCGAATTAGGCAGAGGCTATAAGCTTGCCGACCGAACTATTTGCGCTTAAATTTAGGGCAAATTCTTTTTACAGTAGTAAGAATGGTGGGACGAACAGTAAAGGTTAGGAAAGCACACGTAAGCATAGAAGTACCGATGCGTACTGCTGTTGGTACTGCGCACACTATGCTTGGTTTAGCTGCACAGGACTGCGGGGCTTTGGGGTTGTCTCGGACAACAATGGCCGATTGACACAAGCAACGGTGTCTTACGTGACCATATTTGTGGAGCGAGCACTATGTTTCACGAAACGATTATTTTCTCGCTGAACAAAAACAAGCCACGTTTAAATACGGCAAAAACAAAACAAAAGCAGAAAGCGACTTGCCACGGTATGGTGGCACCATCTAGGTTAACTAACGGTAAAGAAGGTTTCCCAATCGGCTGCAGAGCGGTCGGTTCCTGTGATGTCATTGCAGACCCTGAAAATGCACGATTTAGCGGGAAAACCAAAATTTTAGCTTCAATTAATGAATTTCTCAGTGAATAAAGCATCGTTTGCATTTGGACAAGTGCTGGGGGCACCATACCACAGGAAATCTTTCAAATAACACAAACTTGTATTTTGTCTTCATGGCGCCATTAAAATTCTCTCTGAGGCACATGGTGAACGTCTCAGCGTGCCAATACCTCCAAGGGGTAGGCAAGTTGAAATGCTGACGAAACGAAAAAACAGGATGGCGAAGGAGCACGGTGGCAAGCCCACGCCCTGTTTAATCTTTTTCGCACCGTGATTGTATCCCCATCCCATGCATGTTTGTAAGAATCAACACGTTTAACCCATGCTCAACATGTTACGGTCAACACAATTTATGCAAGCCAGCTACAAATAATGTCACACCACACAAGAATTTCTGTCTGATCATGACGATGCTGGATGAGCTTAGGAAGGTGGAAAAATTTCTTGCATTGAAACAGTGAAAGCTGCCCTGTGACTGCACCAGCAATGCAGGCTGGAACAGCATGTTTTCAAGCTGCGACGTCTAAACAATTATCTCGTCAAATGTTCGCTGCCTAAAGACCTTGTGCATGTGGTACTACTTATAAAGTTGCTAGCAATGCTGAAATGTTGAAAATTCAACGTATATGCAACTCTTACGTATTATAACTACAAATGTAATGCAGCCTCCTTGCATTTTTTTATCCGTAAACGAAAACTACCCGTTAGAACAATGCTAAGCTGCCTACGTCCTGTAAAAAAATATACTGTGGGTCAACTGCCTCCTAAAAAAAAAAAAAATCGGGGAGTGGGCGTTTTGTTTTACAACCATTAACGCAGTTTTCTTTTTTTTTTTTTTTTCATGCAACAAGCTTTAGCGTCGAATCCACCCAAGCCAAGCGGCGGCCGCTGGGCCGTCAGCATAATATTTTCGTTGCCGGCAATGGCAAGGGGGCGACCACTCACACAGCATACTGGCCGCCGCTCCTGGAAGCTCATTATGACCGTGCCGACGCAGCCGGTAACTTACAATAAAAGAAACGCGGCGAGCCGAACACCAAGGAATATACTCAACACGTTTAACAAAACAGCACTGCGGCAACGCGTAATAAAATTTTAACATGCACCACGATAAACAATCACTTACGGCAGAACACGCAGCATTTTTCACACGTCGCGTCGACAGACTGGAACTTGCAGTAGAGACTCTTGGTTCACGTAGGCACGCACAACTTGTCAGGTATTTTGTCAAATGGCGACCTCGATGTGCGTTTGCTACAGCAGCGCAGTACGGCGACGACACAGACGCTTTGCAAGCACTCACGATGTTTCAGGTGGCACAAGAGCACTAACACGTAATATTACGGCAGGAGGAGCACGTAGTAATTCACGTAACACCAGCAAATTGAAAACAAACCACCAATACCACGCACAACGAACCAACCACGTCTCTTCTTGCGGACCTATAACACAGAACAGGGAGGATTTTAGAGAAGCAAAGGTCTAGCTTTGCCTGTAGTGCCAGAAAAATCGTAGCGGCGGCGTCGTGAACTACGGTGGGAGCCCGCTTGGTGCCGCTGAAACAAGGCTTTGTAAACATGGCGGATGCTTTTTGCACAGGCCGCTTGAGCTCCTTAATAACATGGCTGCTCTCGCACGGCAGCCGCCGGCTCGCTGCTCCTGCTGGTTGCTGGCTGGCCGCGTGTTTACTTGCGCCGCGCTAGTGAAGTGATGTTACGCCAGGTGACCAGATGGCCTCGACTGGCACAGACCACAGTGAGCAGCAAGTGAGAACAAATCGTTTATTGACATCTGCAAGTTTACAGGGGCAGTCGCTTTCGTGACTTTTTTTTTTTTTTTGCCATAACAACTCGTTTACTTGCGCTAAGATTTCGAACGAAGGGCACACAACCAGCACTCAGTCGACGATGAAAGGCGGCGGTATACAGCGAGCGTCATCAGTTCGCACGTGCGATGTGCCCACCTTCCGCATCCATCACATTGGAGAGCGGCGACGTTGTCATGCACAACCTTTTCGCAGCGGCTGCAAGTAGGACGTGACGACGTGCGCTTGGGGCCGGGATTGATCGCAATGTCTCCAGCGAGCAAGAGGCACAACGTGACTGTCGGGCGGCCAGGAAGGGGTGCGCACATGTGGCGGCATACCTTGGGGCGATGCTTCAGCGAGGTGGTGGGAACCAACTCC
This sequence comes from Haemaphysalis longicornis, assembly GCF_048455015.1. Taxonomy (NCBI): domain Eukaryota; kingdom Metazoa; phylum Arthropoda; class Arachnida; order Ixodida; family Ixodidae; genus Haemaphysalis; species Haemaphysalis longicornis. Next base: position 179,643,216 of record NW_027526361.1, on the reverse strand, counting down.
GTGCACAGCGCGCGAGACAGACTTGGAGTGGCGAGCACGCTCAGACGGGCGCAGCCGTCGTGAGGAGCAACACGTACGTTTGGCGAGGTCTGGACCGAGGCGAGTCCGTAAAACGAAGAGTGATGCCAATAGCAAGAGGAGTCGCAGCCTGGCTATAGGCCTACATGCGCCATCACAACAAGTCGATGCGGCGGTACAGCGGCCCCGCTAACACGGGCTCCAACAGGCTCACGCGGGTCGCTGAGCCTTCCCGGTGGCACGTATCACACTTACTGCATATTCACAGCGCAGAAATACTCAAGAAAACTAGATTTGACAAGACCACAGAGAATAAGTTAACCAACCGCAATCCAGCTTGGCTTAGCTTGGCTTTGTGGTTGCGAATTCACAAGCGAGGTGGTGCACCAGTCGGCTGTTCGTAAAAAGTTGCGTACATTTTGCTCAACAGATGTTTGATGCGGAACTTGTTAATAATCTTTTTAAACAACGCATTGTAAGCGAACTTTGTTGGCTCTCTGAGTCACGGAATGAATGTTTTGTATTCTCTACCAAAAGTAACCTCTCGGTTGCGCCGTCTGGTGGACTTGATTAGGAAAACTGCCGCTGTAGGTTGGTGTCGATTTTTACGCCGCCTATAGGGAAACCAAGGAACGTCCAAGCTTGAGAGGCCTGCCTATAACAATGACTGCATATATGCTAGCCTAGACTAGACTTATTACTACAGTTGGCTATCTAGCAGTCATAGAGTTTTAGCAGTTACTTTCTTCCTTCATCATCACCCCTGAAGCAAACTAGGCAGACGCCATTATAGTATTTTGTTAAAGTTGATAATAGCAAACATATATATAATGGCAGTATATTTTCTTGATGCGAGCAACGTCTTTTGTTGTCGTAAGTTGTTGCTACTCAAAAGCGAATAAAAATGGATTAACAAACGAAGTTATTATCATCGTCATCTACATCTAGATTGACTGTTTTGTGTTTTGTTCAGCGTCCAAGCATTCACCATTCACTGTTTGTGGGCTTTTCACAAACAGGACGGCCGGATAAAAAAATTATTCCCCGCAGACATACGCAAACACACGCGCACACGCATACGCACACACACACACACACACACGCACACACGCGAGCGCGCGCGCGCGCGCACACACACCCACACACACACACGCGCGCGCGCGCGCACACACACGCACACACGCACGCACGCACGCACGCACACAAAAGCACCGTGCCTCAAATCCACGCAGGCAAACAATTCACTCAAATGGAGGCTTAGCAAGACTATATGAGCTCAAGTATTTACAACTAGGTTTACAACCTAATCGTGTGCTGTTTTGGTTGCTTGGAGGTTAAGTACTCGCCTACTGATTCAAAGGGCGGAGGTTCGAAACCCGCTCAGTGGCCTTTTTTTTTTCTTTTTTTAATCGTGTTTTCATTGAAGTATTTCTGCCTTCGGTTATATTTAGACATTGTTGTTGCTCTTGTTGCTCTCGTCTGGCTGTGTCCCTTTTTTTGCTGTCGCAATATATTTCTACCGCAAGCTCTGCCCCAAAAAACAGTACACCGCTTCAGCATTTAGTTGCAAGGATAAGCCATTTTACAACCACCCTGAAGGAAAACACAGACTAGGACAATCGGAAGCTACTTTTTAGGTTGTTTTTGTTTTCATTGCTTCGTTTTCTACAGTCGAACACGGATATATCGAACACGGGTATATCGAATTATTGTCTATATCCAACTCATAAATTATCCCCTTGAAAATTCTGTGTAAAAGTATAGGAATTCGTACGTTTATATCGAACCGCATTTTTCCCGACATTGGGTATATCGAACGCCGCGCGAGCGGGAAGGTGCTCTTCGGCGGTCGTGCACCCCCGATTGAGGTTGAGGAGGATGTGGAGGAATGCGCGGGCATGGCGAAGACTGGCTCGCGGAACTAATCCCGCCTACGGAATGAATTTGCGCTTCCCCAGGCGGGCCCGCTACCGGCCGACGTAGCGTTAGCGGACGAAGCCCGGTATGCTAAATCTCTCTAGGCACACAAGCCCGAACGCTCGGAAAATGTGACAGTGCGAGGTAGGGATGCCCCGACTGCGCAAGTCCTTTTTTTTTTGCGGCTGGGTACGTTCCCCGGCTTGCCGAAAAAGAGTTTTTTTTTTCTCTCTCTCTCTCTGGGTCTGTCTTCCCCCGATGTCGTCTCGGGAAAGGGAAGAGGGAACGAAGGCACTGGCGGCCTCCTCCTTTTGCATTTGCTGCTGTTGCTGCTGTTTGGCGAGTTGTGCAGCTGCAGCTGCAGCTGCACTTTTCGGAGATGACCATCGCGAGCGCTTTGTTGGAGTCCGTTCAGAGAGCCTTGGAATTGTTACCTTCAAAGTTCTTGTGGTACGTGCGCGCTGTTCTTCTTTTGCGTGCGTGTTGTGCATGGTGTGCGAAGGCGCAGCGTACTGCTGGAATTTTCTAGTTGTGCAGCTTCAAGAAGATCGAGACCAGCGTCTTTAATTTCTTTTCCAGGACGAAGAAGCAGGCCAATATCAGCGATTTTTTTTTTCACGGAAATAAAGCGTCCTGTTGCGTCGTGAGCGCGGAATTATTTGTCATTCTTAAATGCGACGATCGGTAAGTGATCGTCCGCCATAGGTGAGGTCTCAGAGCCCATATTTTTTATATCGAATTTTTCATATATCGAACTATTGCGCGATCCCCTTGGAGTTCGATATATGCGTGTTCGACTGTATTCGGCTTTTTGTGTTATTTTTACTTTTTCTGGTCTGTATATTCTTCTCCCTCCCACTTTTTTTTCGTAATGGGAGGGACGAGGCACTTCGAACAGCCTCGTTCAATATGTATCCTTCTTACGCCACTGTTTCATACAAACGTACCAGTTGGTAATATTAATTCTGCCAATTTATCAGACCTCACTAGCACGAAATAACGTATACAGTGCTGCAGAATTTCCACAAACCATCGGCATTGTTTCTTACCATCTCTAGCCAAGCCAAAAAACTTAACCTTTCGAGTATAATTAAGGCTTACATGCTCGACTTTATGTTTACTAGAGGAAGCACAATCTCCAGAAAAATAATGTAAGGCAACAAATAGTTATCCTTTCTCCCAGTGTCCTAGAGGCAACACAAAAGACATAAGTCAGTCTTTTGACTTCATTTTGCCTTCAGTACATACATAAGCAACAGCATAACGGCACACAGAAGAATTAAGACAGCAAATTCAAGTTCTATCTTACAGCCTTTGTCCTAGAGGCAACACAGGAGAAACAGGCCAAAGTCTTTTTACTTCATTTTGCCTTGAGTACACACATGGGCAATAGCATTGCGGAACTCAGAAAGAGAAGAAAGCAAGTCATTTTTAAAGTTTTATACCTCTCATCCGAAATAAAATCTTCGTATAGAAATTTAAACTTTGTCTTTACCATAGTACATATAAAGGTAAAACATCATGGCTGTTTTCCGGCAGTCTATAAAAAGTACACAGCCTGCTTATGTCCTAGAGGTAACACAAAGGAAAAGTCAAAAGAAAGGCCACACAGTCAACATGCAGGAGACACAAAGTAAACAGAAAGGAAAAGTTCATTTTCATAAGGGATGTTGGAGGCCGAGGCCTAATTCGCTCGGCGAGCAAATTCATCCGGCTCAGCCGTCCGACTCGGCCATCCAACCCGAGTTGGCTCCGCCTATCGCCCTTCGGCAACACGGCGGCGGCGAGCTGCAGGGCCGGTGTGCGTCGCACATGGAGGTAAAAAAAGCTTCGGAGAGGCCCTGGCATCACTTCTACAGCAGCCGGAACCACCATATTGGTCATCCGTTCTTTTTTGCTTGTATTTTGCGCGCAAGGGCTGCCTCCTTTGCCGTCGCTCGCTCCACTGTCGTCTGCTTCGTCTTTTCCTGACGACCATTGGCTACCGGCTCGGCCGCGCAGTGACGTCGTACCTAGATGGGCCGCCCTTCGGCGCCGTTGCTAGGACGCGGTTACCGTCGGCCTGCGATGGCCGTGAACCAATTACGTCACTTCTTCCAAACTCCTCCAAATGAACCGGTGGCTAGCGGGCCTCTCCTGAGCTGTCTTATCTTCAGGGCATCGCACAACGTGATTGTGATATCAAAACGACAAGCACTTGCAGACGTTACGACGGACCATGCCGGTCCTGAGTCGGGACTGCGATACGCGTTTATCGTTGGTCTGTTTCAAATGTTTGTGCTTTGTGTGGAGCGGAGGCATTGAGAGAGAAAGAAAAAACACTTTATTCGTGAGACCCCGAGTTCACTTGGGGGGGGGGGGGGGGTGGCCTCAGCCCAAATGGCCGAAGCGACCTGTAGTGCCCGTTGCGTCAGGGTCCGTTGATCCACGAGGCAAGAGCTACCCAAGGCCTGCTCCCAGTGGGTGGGGGCGGCGCAGGAGGGGGTAGGGCTCCGCGGGACCGGGCGGCCGTTTTATGGCACCACCGTCGCTTTAGCGAACAGCGCCGCCCGTGGCGAACCGCTCGTCAGTGGAATGCCGGTGGCGGTCAGCGCAGCGTAACTGTGCATGGCTTTCTGTCGTTTTTCTGCGGTGCGGCTTGCAGTACGTAACCCCACGTGCATTTTTCAGATCGGCAAATCTTGAGAGTGGATGTGACGTTTACGAGGCATGCCATGTGTGTGATTTACGCCCATACTCAGTATTTTCAAATAGCAGACGACTTTCAATGCGCCAAGCTGGAAGTGAAGCTGGAAGTGAAAGTTCGTTGCTTCATGCAATTTTTTGATGCCTGCATGCAGTTTCACGTATCGAGGAGTATACTGCAGCTAAATGCTCCCACAAAGCCGGTGTGTGCAACCAACCTAGGAATGCTGTGGCGCTGGCCTTGGGCAGTTCATGACGAGATGGCGTCGACGTCGTGCACAAGCGAAAGACAAAGTTGGGGGGTGTCTTCTAAGATTTACCTCAAAACAGAAATTCTGATGGACGACGCTTCCGTAACTTCATTACCTACGGCTGAAACGGGTTTAATTTCACAGAAATGCTCTTACTGCAGTGATCGGGAATCGTTGATAGAATAAATACCACATGATAGTAGAACGTTATCACTTGTCGTGGTGAAGCATTGCTTTACAAGAATTGCAATGGTTGCTGGCTAGTTGGTAAATGGTTTTTCAAAAACCAATTCCTGCGTGGCTGAAGGACGCAAGACAGGAGGGTGCCCGAAACCTGTACTTAGCTCCACAACTGAATGCTGGGGTCGGTTTACAAGCTGCCACCTACGCTTGAAAAATCATGCACACCTTCGTCTAACGACGATGAGGGTTTATCGCAAAGTTCTATCGTATGGGTTTCCTTGGTTGCCTTCTGGATTTAAACTTTGACTAGTTGAGCGTCGAATTTGACCAGCACGCAGTTTGGACTTTTGATCGCAGCGTCTTTGACTTTGACCATTTCCCATTCGATTTCGCAGGGAAAAAGCCTTACGTTCAACCATCATAATCATTAGACGGAGGGCTAGATGATTTTGCTGTTTAATTTGGAACTTTCATGTCACTTTCTCCAAATCTAAACTTTGTCCAGCGTGTCGGAAATGTGCCTGTGCTGGAGGACTCGGGCTGATGCACCCATATTTGAGGCAACCAATCGCGCGTTTTTGGTGTCTTCACCAGGCATTACACGATTTTTTTAGGTACTCTGTAAAGAATACTTAAGCATTAAAAAACACCGGCTGACGTTAACGCGGCCACATTTTTTAACTATCGGTGCCAGCCTTTATTCTACCCTGGTGGTAAAACGGGAAGCGGAGGAGGGATGGTGGATGGTTTGTAGCTTGGGCTGTTCAGTTCGTGAATAACTTTGGCTCTTGATAAAACGACCACCACAAATGTGGGATTTCCACTTCGGCTTTCAGGCTCCCATGCTGTCACAGTGTCCCTCACCAAACCCGAAGACAGAAAGCTCACGGTTACAGAAAGTGTAAACTACCGCAACATTTCTACGGCTACGCGGTAATCCATCTCGTATGCAGGTGCCTTTCTATTTAAAGCACACGTACCGAGGTATCCCAGCGCTAAGGCTGGCGTCGAAACCGTAGTCATTGAAACCAGTGAAGATAATTTAAAGTGGTAGAAATGAATAATAATATTGCTAAAAGTTTCATTCCTACTCAGATCGCGCGGAGCCAGGCGCAGAGCGCTGCAAAAAGCGCTCGTGTCAATGTAGCCCATTCCCAACCTTACAAGCATCCAATAGGTTTGCGTAGCCGTTAGTGCATTTAAGAAGAAAATAATACTACTAATACTAGTTTTATTCGTACTCAGAACGGGTGCAGCCAAGCGCAGATCGCTGCAAAAAGCGTTGATGCCATTGCAGCCGATATCCAACTTTAGAAGCGTCCGACAAGTTTACGTAGTCATTACTGCATCTAAGAACCCAACAAATCTGTCTAGACGTTGTTTCACCGCTCATATACGCTCACAACACCACAAAAAACATTCAAAGCACCGAAGCAAACACAACAAAAACAACGGGAGGCTGTGTAGTCCAATGCACCGGCTCATTCCACTGACGAGGGGAGCGCCGAGTGGTGGCGGCACCCGTCCAGTTGGCCGGTCCCTAAAGCGTGTCGAGGTTGTGGCATCTCGGACACTCTGCGGAGAGGACGAGGTGGGGGTGGGAGTGCTGTAATTGCGTGGGATGGGGGAAAGAGTGGGTTTGTAGAGTGCGCCGCATCTATGCTTCCTCTATCCTAAGATCGGCGTTGGGCGGGGGTAGTGTTCGGCGGGTGAGGCGGTAGTGCTGTATGATGTCTCGGTATGCGGTGAGGGCGTACCCAGTGACGTCGACTGCTCCATGCGGAAGACCAAGAGGAGTGCTCGCCCGGGGTATTAATGCTCGGGCCTGCTGATTAGCCACCTCGTTGGTTCCCACGCCAGTGTGAGCCGGGGTCCACAGCAACATCACGGGCTGGTCGGGAGGTTTTTTTAGAAGAATTTTCAGTGCTGAGGCTGAGATGTTGCCCTTCTCATAGTTGCGAAGCGCCTGCTGGGAATCCGATAGCACGACGGTCGGGGTGGGCCTCTTGGTTATGGCGAAAGCCAGGTCTGCTTCTTTTGCAGTGGTGGGGTTTGCCGTACAGATGGAGGCTTAGGTTGCTGGTTGCGGTTCTGTGGCGGAGGCGATGCCTGCGATCGCGAAGGGTGCTCTGTCGGGGTACCGTGCCGCATCCTGGATACATACACGGTGTGTTTGTCTGGTGGATAGTGCTACGAGTGGTACAGCGCGTGTGCCTCTCTTCATCCCGTGTGGAAGTCGGGTGCACGTTTCTGGGCATGGGTTTGACCTTGATTAGGGCTCGTATGTGTTTTGGTATCCTGGCCACAGCGGAGTCGGTGTTGGGCGGTTGTATCTGGATCCACTGCAGTGTGTACCTTCCCGTCGTGGTCTGCGCCAGCCTGTGTATATGTGCCGTGCGGTGGGCACCGAGTATCTCGTCTAGGGTATTGTGCATGCCCATTTTCGCAGGTCTCGTTGTTGGAGCGGAGTGGTAAATGTGCAGGGCCGCGCGATGGACTTTCCGAAGCGTCGAGTGAGTCTTTGGTAGATTGGGTTAGATTCACATAAAGCAGGTGATAACTGAATCTGCTGACTACAAAGCCATGTACGATCTTTAGCCTCTCTTCCTCTGTGAGGCCATGTTGCCCTGAGGTTATTCTTTTTAACATGGAAATTGTTTGCAGCGTATGTGACCTTAGGACGCGTACTGTCTCGGTTGTCCCTCTATTGGCCTGTATCCTCAGTCCTAGTATTTTTAAGGTCGAGACAATGGGTATGCTTTGCCCTCCGATCTCGACTCTGATGCGCGGTTGGGTGGCTGGTTTTCTCCTGGGGGGGCGAAGGATCATTAGTCGGATTTGGTAGTCGAGTACATGAGGCCCGCTCTGAATGCGTGTTCCGCGATTATTTCGGCGCCTTTCCTTAGCGTCTGTTGGATGTCGGCGTCGCTGCCCCTGTCGACCCACAGGGTGATATCGTCTGCGTATATCGTTGATCTTAGTTTTGGGATGCTGTAAAGTGCGCTGGCCATCGGTCGAATTGCAAGATTGAAGAGTAAAGGCGAGATTACGGCTACCTGGGGCGTCCCCTTGTCTGGCATCTTGAAGATTTATGTTTGGGACGTTCCTAGTTTCATCTTGGCTGTCCGGCCTGTGAGGAAGGATTTCACATAGGCGAACGTTCTTACTCCAAGCCCGAGCGTCGAGATTTCTGTTAGTATTGCCTCGGGCGATACGTTATCAAAGGCTTTGTGGAGGTCAATGGCTAAAATGGGCGCGTTGTCTTTTTTCGGTGAGTGGTGCAGTAAATCGTGTTGAATCTGTATAAGTGCGTCCTGAGTTTAGAGCCTTGGTCTGAAGCCGACTTGGTTGTGTGGTAGCATGTCGTTCGTGTCGAGGTAGTCTACTATGCGGGCGTTCACGACTTGCTCCATGAGTTTCCCCACACACGACGTAAGCGATATTGGCCGGAGGTTTTCGATTTTGATTGGTTTGCCTGGCTTGGGAATGAGTGATATGTTTGCGTGCTTCCAATCGGGGGGCACTTCCCCTTCTCGCCACACCTTGTTAAAGTAGGCTGTCAGGGTCTCAGTCGCTGTCTCTTCAAGATGCCGTAATATCTTGTTGGATATCTTGTCTTCTCCAGGTGAGGTCGCTCTTCTTAGCGTTCTGATGGCGGCGTGCACCTCTTCGAATGTGAATTCGGCGTCTAGTATTTCGTTGCTCGCGCCCATATAATACGCAGGTTGGGAGCGTGTATTATTGTTTTGGGTTGCGTATAGCTTTATGAGCTCACCATGCATTTGCAGCTCCGAGCCCTGGTAATGTTGTGTAAGCTCGGTGATCTTCTTAGCAGATTCTGTCTTGTTGTTGCTGGTGTCGATTAATTTCCGTGGGATCGCCCACGTGCGCTTCATCGATAGTGTGCCGCGCATTTCGTCGCACGCTTGGAGCCACTGCATTTACGTCAGGTAGTCTGCGTGTTTGGCTATTGCTGTGTTGAAGTTCTGTAGCTTTATTCTTAGTGTTTTCCTGTGCCGGTGTTTTTCCATCTCGCTTCGATACTGCGATATGCTTCCCACATGTGCTGTAGCTTAGAATCAACATACGGTGCCGGAACTATGGGTTCTATTGGTGCACCGCTGTATTCTTTGCACTTCATAATGGTTTGCATCCATTCTCTGATGTTGCTTTCTGTAGTTTCCTTGGGCGGTTCCACTTGCGTACATTTCTGTCTGAACAGATCCCAGTTCCAGTTGGTAAGGGATGTCCTGGGTGGCTCTTGTGCCAGCCGCGTCTTGTAGTTGGCTTCGAATTCTAATATGTAATGGTCGTTCCCAGAATTTTGAGAAGAGACCTCCCATTTTCCCGCTATTACTTTGTGTGTTAGGGTTAGGTCCCGGGTTGTGTCTCTTTGTACGCTTTTTCCGATGCGGGTCGGAGTTCGTGGGGTATTGTGTAGGGTGAGACCCAAAGTCTGTATTGATTCTTCCAATTTCCTGCCCTTGCTTATTGTCCTATGGTATCCCCATGCCTCGTGTGGGGCGTTGAAGTTGCCTACAAGGGTTGTCGTCCGGCTATTTTCAGGGCTTCTAGCAAGAGGGGTTTGAACTTGTGGGTCGACTGCTTTGGTGGGTTGTAAATGTTGAGCCCGTGGAGAGGCTGCTGTCCTTCTTGACTGGCAATAGCGTTATGAATACGTGCGGTATATTAGATGCGACGCTGAGAGGAGCATCTCTTGCCGGCGGCCCTGTCCTGCATCCGTCATCGGCGGCGTCCGCGTCCGCTAAGCTGCGTCTCTCCTCCGCTGACCCCCTTTCCTCTCTCCAATAGCGAACACTCTCGCCCAACATCTGCGGGAGCGTGGCGCAGCGCACTCTCACTCCGTCGGTGCGCGGCGCTGCGCGCGGCGCAAGCGCGCTGTGCGCATGTGCAGCGCCCTCTCTCTCCGCGGTCTCCTCTCCTTCGGTGGCGCTGCGCATATAAGAGGAGTGCCGCGCTCCGGCCGGTCTCTCAGTCGACGGTCGTCCGCGATACCCTTGCTTTCTCTCTCTCTCTCTCTCTCTCTCTCTCTCTCTCTCTCTCTCTCGCATTAGCCGACAATTGCTCATGCAGTTCGAGTAATCGACCCAACGGAAACGCACAATGGAACCCCCCTTCAGCGTCGCATCACACCAGGGTTCCCGCGAGGGGATGTGGGCGTAGTTTTTTTGTGTTGGTTATTTCACTAGCGGATGTGCATATGTTTCTGTTGACGAGTGTAGCTAGCTGCGGGTGTTCGGGGTATGTGTACGCTGTATTGTTAAGAAGTTTGGTGTTGGATCCTGTCTCCTGTAAGGCTATGACATCGGGTGGTTTATCTAGCGTGGACAAGTGGGCTTGTCCACGCTCTTCTCTTCTCTCTGTAGCCTCTCTTGGCTCTCTTGGCTTCTCTTGGCTCTGTAGCCTCTGCAATTCCATGGCCATATGGTGATGTGTCTAGAAGTCGGCATCTTGCTCGGTATCTATTGGTACAGGGGTCGTGCTCGCCGGGTCGGTTCAGTTGCTTGCAGGTGCCTTCGCGCTCGTCAGGGTTCCAAGTAGTTCAGCTCGCAGGGCCGTAATGGGTTCTTTTAGTGTGGCGTTGAGTGACAGAAGCATTTCTTGTTTGAGATCTTGCATGTCTAGTCTGCCCATTTTGTCGTCGGACTTGGGGTTAGTTACCGTCTTTCTCGTGTTCTTGCGCTCAAGCGGTGGCGGGGTGGGTTCTGTCTCCGCGGCGTTTTTGGTTGTTAGCTTCGCTATCTGCGCTTTAAGGTTGCTGTTCTTTTCCCTAAGTTGGGCGTTCTCGCTTCTAAGTAGCGCTATGTCGGCTCGCATATTTTGCATCTCTTTTAGAATTAAATCCAGTTTGCTGTCCTGAGATGTAGGAGATGTAGTATGTAAGGGAGGAGGGGTGAAATTGGGAGCGAAAAGGCCTTGGGTACTCGCCTTTGCTGGTGTTATCATTGTTGCGGTGCCGGTCGTTCCTGGGAGAACTTGGACGTAAGTCCGCGGTTGCTCCAGTGGCGGCACCTGTTTCCCCTGTGTCGTCTTCCAGGGGGGTTTGGTAGGCTTGAATTTGCGGTTCCCCTCCGTCTGGTGGGGTTTTCCTTGGCTGTTGCTGCTCTGTTGACTGTTGGTTGGTACATTCGGCGTCTCGCTCTTGGTGTGTGGCTGTCGACGCCTTCGTTGGAAGCGGCGGGAGCAACCCGCGGCTCCCGTTGGGTGGACCTCTCCGCACAAGATGTAGTTCGGTTGGCACAAGTGCTGTTCCGGGCCTTGCGCTAGGCCTCAAGCGGGGCATCTTTGGGTAGGTGGTTGATTGGGGCAGACGTCTTATCGATGGCCCGGCTGCCAACAGTTGAAGCACGCCTCTGATTTTCTTTTGAACAGGTGGCAGCGGAGGGTGGCCGCCCTGTAGCGGACCCAGAATTCCACATGGGGTCCCTGGAAGAGCACTTGCACTATGGTGGAGTTTCGCAGCCGCTTGGCGTCTAGTATGTGGAGGTCGTGGTTGTATGCTGTCAGGGTGCGCATAATTTCTCCCGGAGTGTCGTTTTCTGGCACGCTAAATATTACTCCAAAAGCGGTATAGCCGTATCGGATGGCGGGGGGATGTGGTTGCACAGGGTGTACGTGCCGTTGGGCAGTTAAAGTTGGGTCATGCCGAGGTAATTGAGCGCTCTCTCCTCAGAGGGAGTGCTGACAACGATGAAGTTTGCTTTGTGATGGATCCTCACTTGGTCCTCGTTGGGTAGTTCTACGCCGGCCTGCATCAAAACGTAGTCCGCTAGCGTGGCGGCGGGGATCGTGTGGAGGTCCAGTCCACCTTGAGTAGTTCGCTTGCAATTTAACGCTCACAAGTTCCCATTGGCGCACAGAGCATATGCGCTAGCTATCAGATGCGTGACGCGGACATGATTCAATTTTGCAGGCTTGTACAGGGACGGGTGACACAAGGGGAACCTGTTTTACGCACGAGCATCGTTTAAGCATTACACGGCTCAGTTGGCGAACACCGCCTCCCTGGATCCGCATGCCCACAAAGTGACGCCAAGAACCACCACGGAAAATTGAAAGGCTCGAGGGGTGAAATCCCCATTGAAAGCAAAAAGCATGTGCGTTGGTTTGCTTACATAGTACACTTCTATAAATACCAGGTCAGCTCATGAACTACGTGTGTTGGTTTTCTTTAGCTGCGTCACCTCCATTGCCACCCCATATTTTCGGGGAGCAGCAACTGAAGCCTCTGTAAATAACGCGGGATCAACGTTCACAGATTCACAGTGCATATCATGCCGTTGCAAAGGCTGTTATGGGGTACCTAGAATCGACCAATGAAGTGGTGCCACTGCGCAAGAAAACTTGATACCCTTGTGCACGGGCATGGGCTGCCACCCTGGTACCATTATAGCGGGGCCGAAGGCGAAGGCGAAATATGAGGCTCACGTATGTACGAGGCATAGGAATACACTGAAAAAGATTACAATGGGGCTACAACCAGAACGTCTACGTCAGGATCGCGCAGCTCTCACGTCCGGTTCGCGGAAGCTTGAATGGCCTCTTTCGAGAGTCATCTCAAGCACAAGCATGTAATTGAGAGGCCGCCCTAATCACGCACACAAGGCCGATCACAACAAGAATACTACAGCGTCCTCTCTCTGGTGGTGGCGGATACAGAGCGCCCTCAAACCAGCAGACTAGCTGATTAGAGTTAGGCAACTCCTTCATGGAGCGTCCCCCGAACGGGTCAAGCTGGAGGGTGGCGCATAACAGCCACCTCCTTCCTTGATGTGCCACACGCTTTGTCGGCGCTGTAACTGGAGTGGTGGCGGCCACTGCGCTGCCGGAAAAAAAGTGCTCTCCGGTGCACCTCTAGGGTTGTCGCTTCCGTCTTCTGAAAACGGTCACCTCGCCCAGCCAGTCGAAAGGTGAAGCGTGACAATGCTGCAATAGTGGGCAACCGTTGGCGATAAACGACGCTGTCGAACTTTTCAAGATGAGCTGCCCTGCGTGCAATGACCTAAGCGGGTTTAAAGGCAACGCAGTGGCGCGTGCCTATTGCGCTTCTGCAAGTAGCAGGCTCCTTGTGAACCTGTGCTTTTTACCAACCTATCACTAACTTCGAATGAATATTTAGTGTGGCGACTACTCAATCCTGTAAACTTGACCGTGCGGCTCGAGGTTGTTTTAACATAACATGTCTGTAATACCCCAAGCTACGCCTTGAAATAAAAAAAAATCAAGACACTGAAGAACAGGGATGATGCGCTGCAACGACAATTGTTCCGTGGTGGCGTGCAGAGCATCGAATATTGAAGCAAGGCCTTTCCACCATTTCGAAAAAACTTGAAGTCTTGAAGATCAAAATTACCCTCGGCGCAATGAGCCCAATGCCATGACGACACGTTTGCTTTGTTCGAGTTTGGCTTATTCGAGTCCCATCTGCTACCGCCCGGGGAATGTCCTCATAACAAAAAGTCACATCACAGGAACGTATGATAACCTTGGTGAAATCGTTATCGAGATTGTGTGCGAACTTGAAACCTGCACAGACGTGTAGGTCCCGCAAGACGACATACACAACTACCCCCGAGTTTCCTTAGAAGTAAAACCTGGTCGCGGGTTCGATTCCGGCCGCGGCGGCTAGTTTTCTGATGGCGACGAAAAGCAAAAACGCCCGTGTGTACGAGATTTTGGCGCGCGTTAAAGATCCTCGGGTGGTCAAAAACTAATCCGGAGCCCTCCACTACGGTGCTCCTCATCGCCTGCGTTGCGTCGGTGCGTTAAAACCTTAGAATCAATAGAAGTAAAACCTGGCTCCATTGTTCTATACTTTTTTTTTTCGGGGGGGGGGGGGGGGGCAAAAAAGGGCGCCGTCTCGAATAATGACTGGAAACTGGGGTTGATCCGTAGACATCACGAACTCCTTAAAAATGGCTGGTAACTAAAAAATATCACCCAGCTTCGTTGTAAAATTTGTTGGGCAAGGCTAGCAAGCAAAGGAAGCTGCTGGTATTAAGGGCATTTCATTCTGCCGCAGTGGATTATAAGGAATACAGTGAATGACTTTAAAACAATTGCCAAGTGTCATGATCGCACCTTTCAAAAAATACAGTGTTGTGCGTTACCATTTGCAACTGCTATGGTACTTTTCTATTCGTACAGTCATAGACTTATGAAATGTCAACACGAAAAGACGAGCCAGAACACTGAAAAATGGTAACTATTGTTCGTGGAGCTCAAATAATGGAGTGCTATTGGCATTTTTGGGAAACCACATTTCCCAACTTTGTTGCTGTAATTCAGCAACACGCAGTTTCACCTGCAAGGAAGGAATGGCGCTACATGTGTGTTCTGGATAACATTTTTGTGAACACGTTTTGTTTGCCCATGAGAGTACTTCTACATGCGCCGAAAGCTGGTGACAAGTCTCCCTTAAAGTAGGGGAACCGTGCTGAATTAGGGGAACCGGGCGTCGTTGCTTCGTTTCCGAGGAACGAAGAAAGACCACAGGAAGGAATGGAGACAGCGGGAGGTGTTGGCATGCTCATTAAACAAGGGACCGACTGGCAGACAGTGCATGAAAGCTGTAAAGAGCATCTATGGGTTAGAGGCACCATACAGGGGTAAATACATGGTTAGGAGTGGTGTATCTGTGGATCGGAAGTAGTGCTAGGGAGGGAAATGCGGAAATGGTAAACTGTTTGAGAAAAGATATAAACGAGTTCAAAGGTTCGGGTGAAATAATCTTAGTTGGAGATATGAATGCCCATATAGAAGGTTTGGATGGATACACAGACCACAACGGTTCTCTAGTGATAGATCTATGTCAGGCAAACCGGCTTGTAACAGTCACCACGGAAAGCAAATGTGACGGAGAAATAACGTGGAAAAGAGGTAACAGGCAGTCCAGCATAAACTACAGTTTAGTATCCGAGACAGCATGCGAAAGGTTGCAGGAAACGAGGATAGATGAAAATGGAACAGCCAGCTTAGGAAGGAACTACAAGCGGCTTATCTTGCACTTTGGAGGCGCAACCCGGGCAAATTTAGAAATAGGTACAATAGCAGGAGCGAATTTGAACAATGAGCAGTTAAAGATCATCGCTGACTGATTGGAAGATGAAATCAATAAATACCCAGAAAATATTGGGATTACGACGAAATGATTGCGTTCATAAAGAGTAAGATGAATGAAGCAAAGCAACGAAACCGATGGCAAGGGAAGAAAAAGCCGAGAAGCTGGTGGAATAAGCAAATAAAAGAGACTATTGACCAGCGAAGAAAGGTGTCGAGAGAAGATAGAGAAGCAAAAAGAACTGGTATGGAACCGGAGGTAGTGAAGGAGAAATGGGATATCTACGGAAAAAAAAACTAGAAGTGCAGAAAATGGTGCAAGCAAAGATCAAGCATAAAAGCGAACAATGGATGGCAGAAATACGGAAGTAGGACAAAAGCGCATCCAAGTAGTTTTGGAACCATGTAAAATTACTAAGCTCAGAAAACGATATCCATCAAAAATTCCTGATTGATGAGGAGGGAAAACATTTATAAGGAGAGCCCGGGTTGGTGTATATTCATCGCATGATTAGTGACAAGTTTAGGACAATAGTGGTAGGGAAGCCTGCACCGATAACATCAGCGCCACAGAAGACTGCGGAAATGGAAATCAGTTTGAGCAAACTTGACTGTAAAAAAGCAGAGCAAAACATTTCTCCCCAGACAGCAGTGGGCCCCGACGGAATACCAATGCAACTGATAAACCTGCTTGGACGTCAAAGTAATGATTTTTTCCAGAGGGAAACAGATAAGGTGATAGAAACCAAACAAATACCAGAGGACTGGCCAGAAAGTAGGATGAATTTAATATATAAAGGCAGAGGAGACAAAGACAGTATTGATTCATACAGACCACTCACAGTAACGTCAGTAGTGTATAGATTGGTAATGCAGGCAATAAAATCAAATTCAAGCATGGATGGAGAAAATGAAATACTTGGGGAACCGCAAAATGGATTTAAACAAGACAGGCGACTGGATGACAATTTGTTTGTGATAACGCAATGTATTGAAATTGCGAAAGCACAGAATAGACAATTATGGATTACGTTCTTGGACATTACAGGGGCATATGACAACGTAAACAGAGAACGGCTGTGGACAATGCTGAAACTGGAGGGAGTTGATGACGGGTTGATACAGTTTCTTATGGCAGTAGAGTTACCACTGACGCTACCAATGACGTAGTGTTTATCCAGCGAGGCGAATTACCCAGAGTGAAGAAACACAAATATCTGTGTGTGTGAATAAACGAAGGGGATACCTGCTTAACAACTCACGAGGTGCAACTTAAGGTTAAGGGAAAGCGAAACGCCGCTATAATGAAGCATAGAGCTCTCTTGGGCTATAACAAATATGAAGTAGTAAGAGGAATGTGGAAAGGAGTAATGGTTCTGGGTCTCACGTTTGCGAATGCTGTACTCTGCTTAAAATCAGATGTTCTATCAGGCCATAAAGTAAACCAGAGAACGGTAGGACATTTGGCCTTAGGCGCGCATGGAAAAACAACTAACGAAGCAGTTCAGGGAGATATGGGCTGCGCGTCGTTCGACGTTAGAGAAGCACAGAGTAAAATATGCTTTGAGATCAGGTTGAGAGAAATGGATCAACGAAGGTGGGCAGCTAAGGTTTTTAAGTTCCTATACTTGAAAAGCGTGGACACGCAGTGTGTAAGAAAGACTAGAAGGCTAACGATAAAATATGGAAAGAACAGTGGAGAATTCAAAACAGCCAAGGTAACCAAAAAAGAGGCAAGGCAGATTGAAACGAATAATTGGAGCGAAAAAATGAAAGTTAAAACGTCGCTAGAGATGTTCAGCGCTGAGAAATTGAACATCGGAAAGGAAAATTTCTACAATAATTCCCAGTGCAGTGCTTTGCTTTTTGAGGCCAGAGCAGGTTGCCTGCAAATTAAGAGTTTTGTGGGGAAGTATTCACAAAATGATGGGGTATGCGTGGTCTGCGGAAAAGAAACAAACTATGGGGCACATAGTGTCAGAATGTGAGGATTCCATCCAAATCTACATAAAGGGAATATTCGGCTTCCAGAAGCCCTAGGATTTAAGGGTATCACAGAGAAAGTTAACTTCAAGCCTGTCGATCGGACGAAAAGGAGATTAGAATGCTGGTGGACGAAAAGCAGAGAGGGGAATATTGCCTAGGGCAGTTACCACCTGTAACAGGAAAAACAAAAGTATTTTGTGCCTATTAGGCTTTTTGTGCCTGCCCTAAGCAGTGCTAGTATTAAACCCAGAGTGGAAAACATGGGTATGTTAGTCCTTTTTGGTAACATAGCATGTCATCGCCCCGCTATCATCATCATCATTATCAACAACTCCAGCACAGGAGCCGTATGCTTGCCGTGTTGTGCTGGAGGAAGACAAAAACTTCTGAGCCACTGAAAAAGAGTGCCTCTCTATTATATGGGCCATTTCAAAATTTCGCCCACACGTTTATGGCAGACCATTTCTTGAAAGTCAGTGTTTATTTCAACATTGATATGCTGATATGCTGAGGGCACAGGCAAAAAGCCATCTTGGGCTTGACGAGGCCTGTGTCCCTTATACAGTTCAACCAGCAGTTGCAATGTACATTCATATACAGTAAACATACAATTTGCCAGATTAATTCAAAGAAGATAAAAGGGAACGTTTTTATACAACAGCTGTTTTATGGTACAGTGAACCATAATTATACTTGAACAAAACAGGATACGTATGTTCGAAAAAACAAACAATTTTCTGGCACACGTAGTCATAATACCTGCACTGAACTACAAATCATATTTTTTTCGAGACAAAAACAATTAAAAGCAATTTAAAAGCAATTTCCTGGCACGCTCAGACCAATAAAATATAACAAACCAAAGAGGCATCAGTACATTCCAATAAAAACAGCCAGTGACAGGGTAACGCAAAGTCGAACAAAATTTCTCAATATCTGTAGCAATAACGGTAAACATCACCATAATGGACAGGACTGTATAATAAATCTGAGGTTTTCAAGCTAAAAATGAATTTAATGTGGTCGGTAGGATATATTTAAGCATTTGTCGACCGTAGTTAGTGCATGTGTAGGGAATACTCCATGTGTGCGTGCAACGAGTATCGTAGGCACGAGGACGGTTTGTTAATCCAGCGAGCAGAGTACAATGTTACGAGTGTGCACAAAACGCCTTTCAGGACCCATTTAAACTGATAGCGTTGCTTGAAGGCTTTGACGCTATTCATGCGGCATTAGGTGCAGGGTATTAAAAAAAAGACGAAAGAAAAGCTTGATTTATTCTGTTCAGTAGCGCTCTATCGTGGTGTGTTTGAGTGACTCATTTGTTGGGACCTTTTCTACAGTTTTACAGATAACCGTCATCCGCCTGAACGTTTGTTCGGTACTTCGGTACTGTTTGTTCAGTGTGTCTGAACAGCTAAAATTCAATTGAAGTTCATATAAGGCCCCTTTGTGGGAAGTGGCGCATCGGAAGGGGCTGGAAATATAGAAATTACCAATGCGAAATTAGCCAGAAAGTAGCGAAGTCTCCACACTGAAATTCTCGCCGCCACGAATCTCAAAAATTTGACCGTTTCGGGACAGATCGCCAGACCAAAAAACCCTCGGTGGAGGGAGAAGGAGCGTAATGCCGCGACCTCTGGTTTGTTTATTTTTGTGTTTTGGTTGCAATCTGCCTTATCTAAGTTAGAATTGAGGCCCGCGGTTTTTTGTCTCTTCCCATTGTATATCGCGCAGGCTTTGCAATATGGAATGCAGAGTGTTTGGCGCTGTCGACACTTGACTAGAATAATCCTTGATCTTTAGTGTTCTCGATGTACTTGGAGTGTTGCAGAAACAATCAAGCGGAAAAATAAACGCTCGCCGGGCAGACGCCGCGCCATTCGATTCACCGACACTCGCCTGCGCAAGTCGCTTTGTTTACTGCTCCCTTGCGGCTTGCGTTTTGTTGCAGTTCTTAGCTTTGTCCCTGAACTTTGTCCCTGAAATAAACGTGCGTCGTTCTTATATACATGACAATATTGTCAAGAATCCAAAGATTACGCTGTTATGTTGAAGAAAAAAAGTTTATTGGAGCGAACTTGTGCTCCCCTAACAACTAAAAAAAATACAAGCCGCAAAGCAGCAGTCAGCAAAGTTACGTGTGCAGGCGAGTGTCGGTGAAGCGAATGCCGGGGCGTCTGCTCTGCGGAAATTTGTCTTTCGGTGCGAGTGGTTCTCTAACCGTCCAATTACACCGAGGACACTGCAGATCAAAGAACACTACTCTAAGCTAGTGACGTTAGGGCGAAACATTCTCCCTATCAAGTATGATAACCCGTGCAGCATAAGAAATAAAGAATAGAACGCGCGTTTCACTTGGGACACTCATAACACAGGCCGGCGGAGCCGGGCGGTAAAAAGAAAACACAAGTACAGAAATACAATGCATTGTTCTCCGCATTACCACCCCCCCCCCAATCTACGAGCGCATCGACCATGTGCCAAAGACAAACGACATTAACAATACAAAATAAAACGTCAGTCCACAGAAACAAACAAAAACAAATCCGAAATCTTGCGGAATAAGGTTTTCGGCGAACCATGTGGACGACTTCGGTGCGCGTGCGTCGTAGTGATGTTTAGGAATCACCATCTTGGATCGCATCGTAGGTCAGTTGGCCAACACTTTGTATAATCCTGTAGGGCCTGAAAAACCGTCACATAAGCTTCTCACAGAGTCAACGTCGTCGGATGGAAGTCCAAACCCACGCACGATTCCCTGGGTGATACTCGGCAGATCGGCGTCAGAGGCTGTAGCGTCCGGCAACCACCAGCCGCTTTGGCGTTGTGCGAGCTCGAGCGAGCTGGCGGGCCTCCTCCGCGCTGAAGGTATCGTTGACGTCGGCGTTGAGGTCGTCGTCTTCTACGTGCGGAAGCATGGCGTCAAGCATTGTAGTCGGCCGTTTTCCGTACACAAGCTGGAATGGTGTCATCTGCGCAGTTTCTTGGATAGCCGTGTTGTGCACAAACTAGACATATGGGACCACATCGTCCCAAGTCTTATGTTAAACGTCGACGTACATAGACAGCATATCCACGATCGTCTTCTTCAGACATTCCGTAAGACCTTTCTTTTGGGTGTGGTACGCCGTCATTCTTCGGTTATCCGTGTTGCTGTAGCCTACGATTCCTTGCATAACCTACGCAATAACTGGTCCGTGATTAGGATGTCAGGGGCTCCATGTCTCAGAACTTGGTTTAGGAAGTACTTCGCGACTTGTGCATTCCCCCTGCGAAGAGCGGCAGTCTCTACGTAGCGCGTCATATATTCTGTCGCTACGACAGTACACTTGTTCTTGGATCGTGACGTAGGGAACGGGCCCCAAAGGCCCATTTCAATCTGTTGGAAGGTCCTCGATGGGACGGCGATCGGCTGCAGAATTCCTGCGGGTCTCGTCGGCGTCGTTTTTAATCGCTAACAGACATGGCAGCCACAGAAATATTGACACTAATCGTTTGTAAGGTGGGTTCAGTAGTACTTAGCCTTGATTTTTTCAGTAGTGCGTGCTGTGCCGAGATGTCCAGAAGAGAAGTAGTCGTGTCATGCTTGCAAAAATTTGTCACGCAGGTCTGCGGGGATGACAAGACGATAATTCCTTCTCGTTCCGGATGGAAGTTTTTCTTCACGAGGACGGAGTTTTTGCGGCTGAATGCTGGTAATTGCGTTTGAAAGCTCCAGGCACGGCGACGTCGCGTCCTTCGAGGTTTACGATCATGACGCGTTACTCGGGGTCGGCACGATGCTGGGTGACTAGGTCACTCTCCGTCACGACTGCAAAGAACGCACTGTCTTCTTCGGAGTCTTGTGAAGGTGGCTCGGCGGGGCCGCGAGACAGGCGGTCGGCGTCGGAGTGTTGTGTACAGGATTTATAGACGATTGTAACGTGCAATTCTTGAAGGCGCAAGCTCCACCCAAGACGGCCAGAAGGGTCCTTAGAAGTGGCGAGCCAATAGAGCGCATGCTGGTCTGTCATAACTTTGAACGGTCTACCCAACACTTATGGGTGAAATTTGGAAGTGGCCCATATAATAGTGAGACACTCTTTCTCAGAGGCTGAGCAGTTTTTCTCTTCCTTCGACAGACCATGGCTGGCATAGGCAATTGCTTTTTCACAACCGCTTTTCTTTTGGACGAGGTTGGCACCCAAGCCAATACCACTGGCGTCCGTGTGCATTTCCGTTCCGTCGTTTTCGTCGAAATCAGCGAGTAAGGGGAGATTTCGCAGGCGTTGTTGCAGCTTGGTGAATGCCTCTTTTGGGGCGTTTTCCCAGCTGAAAACGGTGCTATCTTTCGTCAAGCCCGTGAAAGGCTCTGCAGTGCAGGAGAAGTTTGCGACGAAGCACCGGTAGTGCACTCACAGTCCGAGACATTTTCACGCCCTTCTCGTCTTTCGGTCTTGGGAAGTTCGCTATGGCTGAAGTTTTTGCCGGGTCAGGCAGGGCTCCCGAGGCGTTGACAACGTGTCCCAATAACTTGAGTTCCTCGTACGCGAAACGGCACTTTTCAGGCTGCTTCAGCGTTAGCCCTCACGTACGAATGGCCTCAAGTACAGCCTCCAACCTTGTAAGGTGTTTGTCGAAATTCCAAGAGAATACCACAACGTCGTCGAGCTAATCGAGGCAGGAGTGCCACATCACGCCAGCTTGCACAGAATCCATGACTCTTTGAAGTGTTGCTGGCGCTGTGCACAGCCCAAACGGTGACACCTTGAACTCGTACAGGCCATCTGAGGTTATAAGTGCAGACTTTTCTCGATCTCTCTCGTCCAGTTCAATTTGCCAGTAGCCGCTGTTCAGATCCTTCGATGAGAAGTACTTCACGTAGCAGAGGTGGTCGAGGGCGTCATCGATTCGTGGCAGGGGGTATACGCGTCCTTTTTAATGATTCTGTTCAGTCATCGGTAGTCAACACAAAACCTTTATGTGCCGTCTTTTTTCTTCACGAGTGCGACAGGCGCAGCCCAGGGGTTTTTGGATGGCTGTGTAATGTCGTCGCTGGGCATGTCGTCGACTTGAGTCCGGATGGCTGCCCGCTCGTGTGAAGAGACGCGGTACGGTGACAGTCGGGTAGGTCGGGCTCCATCTTCGGTTATTATGCCGTGCTTCACCACAGGTTTCTGATCTAATTTTGCGTTCGACGAGAAACACTCGCTGTAGCTACGCACCAAAGCACATAAATTGTTCTGTTTTTCTTGCGGGAGCGCCGGATTCACGTCGAAGGGATGCGGAAGCTTGAATGGGTCTCCGGGTGCGCGTTCAAAGTCTGCGACCGCGATGGCATCACTAGCTTCTTGCGTTTCTTAGAGGGACGCAATTGCAGCGCCCTTGTTTAAAGGCTGGTACTCCTCAATGAAATTAATGACGAAAACATGGGATTGGCGTTCTCTAAAGCACGCCACCCCTCTTGGGACAGAGACACCACGGTCGAGAGGCAAATTTTGGTCACTCTCTACGATAGCGCCGACGGCAGAGACGGCATCTTCACAGTAGAAGGTGAGCTTCAAGCTTGCGCGGGCTGGAAGTCTGACATGATCATCGGCGATCCGTACAGCTGCGCGGTGTTCTGGGTTCGCTGCCGGCGTCATGGGCCGATCGAAGGGAAAAGTTATCGACTCCGTCTGTAGATTAATTATTGCGCCAATGTCCGTCAAGGAGTCCATTCCAAGAATTGCGTCGCGGGAGCAGTTAGGCAAAATGGCGAGCGTAGCAGGGTACGTGGTGCCGGCTATGGTGACGCGCGATGTGACGTTCAATTTGGCGTTACGAGATGGCGTTCTGTGGCTCGTATGAGCGCACCGTCCCATGTATTGGTACCTTTCTTCAACTTATATGCGAATGATGCACTCATTACTGGGTGGTCGGCTTTTGTGTCAATGGGGGTGACTACATCAAAGCCGTTGATGCATAACTGGACGTCGGATGCCGCCTTCCTCGAGCTCCGGGTGCGTGAGGGCGTCGTATCTTGTCTTGTGCGTGTTGACAGTCGGGCAGTATCCGTCGTCGTTGTCGTCGCCATCTCAGCGGCAGTCTCGGTCATGTTGGGTACCCGTCGCGCCTTGTGGCTGTCGTCGTGTTTGGGAGTGACGTCAGGGGTAGATCGGGTCGCCGGGTTGATCGCATGTCGTGAATCACGGTATTCGATGAATCGTTGCGTCGTTGGAGGGTTTTCATTTTTCCGCTGTTGTGCAACTTCGGCCCCAGAAGTTGCTGCTTTTAGTTCCCCCTGCGTTGGCTAGGTGTCCATCCACGTGCCAAGTCAGCATTGCTACGGGGGAGGGAGATTGATAGGGTAGCGCGACGGCGAATGATTGAAATGGGCGGGGCCATGGCTGGTTTGAGATAGATACTCGTCGATCTCACGTGGTTGTTGTCCAGGGGGTGGGCGAGGAGCGTGGTCGGTCTCTCCGCAGTGGTAGCACAGAGGACGATTATCGGGGTTTTGCCTTACGTCCATTTTCATGGGCGTCTGGTTCTGGACTACAGGGGGTCGGCCGGGCGACAGTGGGTGGCGATACGGCGGGGCCTCTTGACGACGTGTTGGAGGATGAGGTCGACAAACAGCCGCGGAGTAGGTCATGGCTTGTGGTTCGCGGGGTGCTTCCGACGGCGTAGAAGTTCCCAGTGCGTTTTGGACTTCTTATCGGATTACGTCGGTCACGGAGGTAACCTGGGGTTGCGGGGGGGTTGGAAAAAACTTCCTGGGTTCTTCGTGAACGATGGCGTGGATTGTTTCCCGTAAGTCTTCCGACGCGAATCCAGGCGCGTTGACGAGGTTCGCCGAAAAGGCGTTGGGTGGTCGATCGGACTGCCTCGAACGCATGTGCAGGGTCCTCTCGCTTATCGAAGCCTCGGTCACGAAATCAGCGACGGTTTCAGGCGGGGGAGGTGGGGGTGTTGCGAATGAGTCCATCGAAGAGGTCTTGTTTAACGCTTCGCCTCAGAAAGCGAAGATTCTTCTCTTTTGCCATTTAGGGGGTTAGCTCGTAGGAACAACATCTTCGACTCTCCAACGAACACTACAACACTTTAGTTGGGGTGTTGGATTCACGTCTGCAATAATAGCTGGCTCCTTCTTTACGCCCGACAGTTGTGAACGTTTCCAAATATCCCGTTTTGAAGATTCTTCATAATGTAAGCGAACTATCGAGGTTTTCAAACCAGACTCGAGCGGAGCCTTCGAGGTAGAAAAACACTTGCTTCAGGGTTCCTTCGTCATCCCACCGGCTGAAACTTCGGACTCGCTCCAGATTCTCCAGCCCCTCTTCCGGGTATTCACCAGTGGATCACCGGAATGATGGGGGCTCCAGGCGTTGCTGCAGACCGACGGGAGGATTGGCCTGGTTGACCATGGTGCTGGTCGCGACGTTTTCCTTCTTCACTTTCTTCGGTTGCAGACCGAGGTCGGAGGGGAAGCCTTTCTGTCGGTGGCTGGTACAGTGGGGCTTGCCAGGCGGCTGGCAAACGGGTTAGGGCCACGTACCCAGCAGCTCCACCAGATGTCACGTAACCAAAGATGACGCAGTTTTTTTTAATTCGCATTTTCGCCATGTGGCATATAAAGAAAAGATAAGACATTAGGTAGAATAAAGAGAAGGGGTACAGAAGCACAGAAAATAAACTAGTTAGAAATTTTCACGCAACAGAGCATATGGGAGTACTTTTAAAAATTTCAAAGTATTTGTAAAGAAAGTCAGATAAATATTTTTAACGCCGTAGGTGTCTTTTTTTTCTTTTTCTTTCAACTTGTGATGCTGCTTAGCGCGTGCTTGGGGCCTGTCGCACACCCCAAAAAAGATAGAGAAAAAAACGCCGTGCCTCAAACACGCGCTCACGGATTTTATTTCCATTGCTACATTTAAATGTAGATATGTTCGTAGTAAGCGATAGAGTCCGCAATAACTATCGCTTTTCTCCGAGAGAATTTCCAAGCGTCTGTGCTCTTCCTAACTTGTTGCGACGTCCAAAAAGAAACAAATACACGGGCAGCAGAATACCGGAAGCAATGTGCCCTTCGTTCGAAATCTTAGCGCAAGTGAACGAGTTGTTATGGCAAAAAAAAATTTTGTCACGAAAGCGACGTACAATTGCAGCGATCGAAATGAAATGATGTCCTGGCCTCTGTAAACTTGCGGATGTCAATAAACGATTTGTTCTCACTTGCTGCTCACTGTGGTCTGTCCCAGTCGAGGCCATCTGGTCACCTGGCGGAACATCACTTCACTAGCGCGGCGCAAGTAAACACGCGGCCAGCGTGCCAGCCAGGAACCAGCAGGAGCATCGAGCCGGTGGCCGCCGTGCGAGGGCATCCATGTTATTAAGGAGCTCAAGCGGCCTGTGCAAAGAGCATCCGCCATGTTTACAAAGCCTTGTTTACAGCGCCACCAAGCGGGCGTCCTCGGTAGTTCACTACGCCACCACTATGCTTTTTTTTCTGGCAGTACAGGCAAAGCTAGACCTTTGCTTCTCTAAAATCCTTCCTGTTCTGTGGCCTGGGGGGTGGCCGGCTGACTATCAGCACAGCGGCCGCTCACGCCGCCGCCGCCGCCGCCGCCGCCGCTCAGTTAACCAGAACTGACGGAAAACAGGGCTTTGTGCGCAGCGCTGAAAGTGGTCCCGGCGAGCCACTTCATGCGCGGTAAGGCCTGTGTCGCAGCTGCGGCCAAGCGAAGGTGAACTTCCGCATCCGCGGCGAAACCGCTGATAGTAGTAAAGCGCTGCTTTAAAACCGTGAGCACGTGAGCGCGTGCCTCGCGGCGACCGCCTGGTGTCGTCTAGCATTGCCCGTGGGCTTGCGGCACACGAGGAGCTCCCGCCTTCGTCGTCCTCGTCGTGTAGCGACCGGCGCGCCACGAGTACGCCTCGCAGAAGACGATGACGACGAATATGTCGAGTCATCTCTTCATAGTCCACATCTGCAGATTTCACCACACCAGTTGACGAAGGAGGGGAGTTCTATCGAGGCGAGGGCGCGCTGCAAGAGGATTTGCCCTACGTAACTGTGTCGTACCACAAAAGGGATGACGACGAATGCTACTGAATAAACCACTGACCGTACTTTGATGGTCTTTGCTTTACAGTGCCGTCCAAAACAGCTTTGCACTGCTGGTGTGCGGCTCCTCCCCCTCTCCTGGTACCCGCTGTCAGTGTGGGGAGAAGGTGAGTATACCCCCAGCTCTGTTGCTTCTCCAGCCTTGTGCCACCAGTTCAAGCTGCGCCAATTATTTTGGCGAAGCTCGTGCTGCAGAACGCCTCAAGCAATGTAATGCGTCGGGATGGAGCCGCTTCGTACATACTCCAAATCCCAGCTTTTTCTTTAAATTGACCGTGTAATACTTTCGCGTTGAAAATATTTAAAGGAAGATACATTACGAGAAAAATTCGGCAAGTGTTAATTTCGCCTCGTGGAAGTGTTACAGGAAAAGCTTTGGCAAGTAGTGAATGTCGCTTACTTGTATTAACTAGGCCAATAAGAAAAAAAGTGGTTACCGAGCATCTTGTACAGCCACTCAAAATGTGTGCGCATAAAAGCAACAGGACGATAGAAAAGAAGAACCCCGGACGGTGTTTTTTGAAACCCATTTTTAATCTAATGGAGCACCGCATATTTATCTGCTTAGTAGACGTCAAAGACGATCACAAATTGGCAGCTACTCAGTTAATACACATTGCGCACATTGCAATTCTGAAGGGAGTCGCTGTCATGAGCGCACTCCTTCGTTGTGCATTCCGGCGTCGTGTTTCCTCCTAGTATTTTTATGTGCGACAATCAGAACCCGTCTTTATGTAACAAACACAAGCAGCGCTGAGGCCTGGACAGGTTAACGCTTCATAAAAGGTGCACTTTATGTTCATTTTCACTGAAAATCGTAGAAACAAAAATCAGCCGTTTAGTCTAGAGAACGACAACTTTCTCCAAGCTCATTGAGCCCAGTACCGTGATATCACCCCTTGGTCGAAGCGTATTCAAAAAAGCTTAAACACTTCCTTTATTGCCGCAGCAATTAGTTGACGAGTGCGCAAAGTTCGAGATTTAAATTTTGCCTTAAGAGAAAACACTTGAGCAGTAGAAAGGGAACCAGGGGTGCCTTTTCACAGAATGACTTCCTGGTTGTCCGGGATTCGTAGACGATGGGGACGAAGTAGGTGTGTTTCGCAAACGAGGAGATTCGCATAAGCGATAAAATAAATACTACCGGCAGATGGCGCCCTGGATTCTAAACTCCCCGCCGATAATGATCACGAAACGTAGAACGCTAGGCTTATAAAGTAGTTGGAAAATGTCGTTCGTCCCTAGCATCAACCTGACGGCTCGCTCACGGCGGAAGCTGTCATTATCTCGGAAGGCTCGTAATGACAGGGGCACAGTTTGTATGAAAATTTTACATCCGCTCACGTCGAGATTTCTTTTTAACGACATAGGAAGCTGCTAGCATACGCTCTGTTACAGGAGCGCCTGCTTCAAAGCGCGACCTCGTTGTATTACTGCGGACCTCCGGTACGTCCTTGATCATCAAAGCCACCGGCATGTAAAGTTCCTTCTATATCACCGCTAAAGGTAAAGGAGAAGGATATTCTTGATAAGCGCCATGAAGAAGGTTCTCACTTTTGAATCATTGCCCCCAACATTCACGAAAGCAGACGTTTACAAACACTCAAAAATGATATTTATTGCACTGACGACACCTACAGTGTACTTTGCAGCAATAAAAGTTTAATCTCTATGTTCCCTTAAAAAACTTTCCAGATGTAGGTATTCTCGTTATCACTATATTTTATCAGATGAAGTTTTTGTAGATCAATAGCGCTTCAGCACTATTTTCTCTATTGAATTTGTTGTGTACAACATATTTACTTCGTGTGCAAATCGGACATGCCTGATAAAAATATGGATTGACGGTTTTAAAAGCAGAGCTGTGTAAGCTTTTACTTCCTCCGTATGGCGTCACCAGAAAAAAATACAGTAGACTATTGATAAACGGAACTTCAAGGGACCGAAAAAATTAGTTCCGTTTAACAGGAGTTCCGTTTACTGAGATACATGTGTGAAATCGCAAATTTGTGTGCGTACACACTCTTAATACCATTTCATGGAACTCTAAGCAATAGGAGGTGAGTGTAACTGATAGTTTTTCAGAAAGCAAGAACCTGTGCCTAAACAAGAGGTTTAGGCACAGGATTCACAAAGTTGATTTTTGCAACAATGAGCCGCTGTGCACCACAAAATGCATCAATTATTTTTGTTTGAATCCTTGCGACTGCGTCTTCGTAGAGGCTAGACGCCTCAACTTCGCGAGTTCTTACGAGCCACCGAATTTAGAAGACGGCAACGCGGTAATGAAGCGCGAATAACCCCATGGTTGCACGAACGAGGCGGCAGGAGCTGAGCACTGAAACTTCGGCGTCTTGAATCGAGACCGAACGACTGGAACAAGAACTGCGATGTTGCATTCGTTGCGCTACCAAGGCTGACCACTAACAAGACAACTCTTGCGAGGCCAAGGGGGCCAGAAAACATGGAGGAAGAAAAAAAAAGCAATAAACGAAACATCCGGAACCGTAAAAAACTGATTCTTATGCCAATGGGTTTCACAAGAAGTTCCATTTTTACTTCCGTTTACACGGTGACGGGAAATCTTAGTTTCGATTACCGAAAGTTTTTTTACGTTATCTGAATACAAAACCAACCAACTTGCAGGCTGCTCTTCCGTTTAAGGAGCAATTCCCTTTAAACGGCAATTCCCTTTAAGCGATTTCTGTTTATCGAGATTAAACGTACCAAGAAAAAAGAAAATTGCCGCGTATCTGCTCCTTTCGTTGCAAATGTCGTCAAAAGACGATAGTCTGTGTAGACATTCGCCAAGGAAATGCCCCCCTTTGCTTTCCCCCTCACCTCTCATGCCGTTCCTGTACAGTCGCGCTCATCCCAAGGTAAACACACTAAAGGTTTGCTCAAGGCGATTTGAATTTACCGCCTTCCACTGATACAGGCCGGGTTCCTCGATGCCAGCGCTGCAGTATGGCGGAGACGCGCGTGAATGGAGGCGACCGAATACAAGCTTTATAGAACCGCGTAGCAGTGCTCCACGTGCATTCCCAGCAGAACGTGGAACCTAGCTAGTGGAACCTTTCATTGCTGTTGCCGCGTGAGTTTTCATATGCCGCCAGGAGGCGGCCGTTTTATGCTGTAGATGTAGAATATCATTTTCTAAGGAAAAACCAACCATCCATGATTTTTTTATGTAAAGGAACACTGTAAATACCCATTGTGTACTAATTTCCTCTATTATACTTGCGTAATGTCTTGTACTTGTTCAACAAAGTTGAGAAGTATGAACATATTACCCAGGCTTAGGCGTTTACGTTTGGTTCTGAGTATATAAGACTGTTGCGCAATATCAAGTTTACTTTGCCCGGCTGGCTGAATCGAGTCGCGGGCAGACAGACGGACAGTTAGACAGACAGACATACAGACAGACCAAAATTTCTGGGTTTAAGTAGCCCAAGAAAGACTATCGTCATTAAAAATACCAAGCGCACGTGAGGGTGCTCCTCATCAGAAGCGCTGGCCGTCGGCAAGGCTTGTCTGTTGGCTTCGCCGCGCGATGTGCAAGGGAGTATTGCAAAGAGAGCATTGGGCGATTTGTTGAAGTTATTAAGTTCCACTAGGAACTACCTGATTCGCTGCCGCAAATAGAGCAACCAATCAATATGAGGGCATTTTAAATGGACAAAGTCAGCCCTGTAGTGGAAGGCAACTCCACCTCTTGGTTGTGTACATATTTGCAATGTTGAGATGTAATCTGTTGTGAATTGTCAAAGACAGGCAATAAATACAAAAAAAACGTGAGCGGCTGCGGAAAATGTCAAAAAAAAAAAAGAAATGACCGCGGATCTGCTCCTTTCTTTTTAAATGACGCCGAAAGACGATAGTCGACTGGCTCGCCTGCTAAGCAAATGCCTCCCTTCTCTTTCCCGCTCACCCTTCATGCTGTTACTCTTCCGTCGCGCTCCTCGCACGATAACACGATATAGGTTTACTGAGGTCAATTTAAATTTACCGAGCTCCACTGCTCCGAGTTGGGAGCCACGATGCCAGCGTTGCCGTAACCCGGAGACGCGCATTAATCGAGGCACCCAACTGCAACGTTTATAGAACCACGTTGCCCTACTATACGAGCGTTTCAAGCGGAACGTGGCAGCTACCTAGTGGAGCCTTTCGTTGCTGCCGTTTGATTTCTTAACCCCTTGTAGGGCAACGGGAAATATCTGTCCCATTTTTTGTTCCCCACAAAATTGCTCGTGAGAGGCAATGGGACGCATCAAGCCCATTTTTTCTGTGCTGCCATCTACATTGAGGTTTTTACACTTCCGTTGAATCTGGTTCAGAAGCTGTACAATAGGTGGCGTTAGGTGTACATTATTTTGAAAATTGTGTTTCCCGTTTCACCGGCGGCACAAATTTCCGCATTGTGAGTCTCCGGAAAGGAATAATTCAAGATGACAAGTGAGTGTACCCTTTTCTGTGCTTTGAAAGAAGTAGTTCCAGCTTGTAATAATCGGGTGTTTTCAACAATAGAAGCAATACTTACTTCTAAAAGCGTTTTCGAATGGTGCCAGGGCAAAAACTGCATGACGAGGGGCTAAGCCTTGTGCCACCACTGCCTGCATTCGATGTGCAGTGAAACATTTCGCCGACTCTTTTGTTTTCTGTTTGCTCGTAAAAACGCAGGTAAACGATTGCTGACGCGAGAGGAAGCGCTGGAATTATATTTTAGCCTTCCTGACGACCCAACGTCGAGTGATTCCGACAGAGATACGGATGAAGACTTCGTACCCGAGCTCGCTCCGCCCGATTCAGATGAGGAAACCAGTGAAGCCGAAGCGGCGGCATCAACGAGCAAACCACAAAAGCGAAAGGCTACCTATGCAAGAAAGAGAAGGAAGCAGAAGAAAGTGCCTAGAATTTGCGACGAAGCAGAAGTCGAAGAGGAGGAGGTTGGGGCATGGAATAGCAGTGAACCGGATGCCGTCATTCGTGTTCCGAAAATTTGGGACCCACAATACAGTGCAAACCTCCCGACGACGCCGTGTGAAGCTTTTGCTCTTTATTTTGATGAAGGTATCATGTAGACACTGGTGACTGAGACAAACCGCTTTGCCAAACAGAAAGGCCGACAACTTTGGAAAGAGCTTACAATTGATGAACTCCGTGCATACTTCGGCATACTTCTGCTGATGAGCACAAACCCCAGGCATCAAATGTACCTGTACTGGAGCAGTGACACTTTTTTCAATTGTCCTGAAATATCAAAGGTCATGTCGTTCCGTCGTTTTCAAGCCATTATGAACTGTTTGCACCTCACCGACTTAACCAAGGAAAAAAAGAAAGGTGAAGACGGGTACGACAGATTGGCAAGAGTGCGTCCTCTCATCCTTGCACTGAATGAAAGTTTCAAGAGACAATACACTCCATCAGCGCACCAAGCCATTGATGAGAGTATGATACGATTCAAAGGCCGGTCCTCACTGAAGCAGTACCTTCCCATGAAACCTATCAAGCGGGGATACAAGGTGTGGTGCAGAACCGACTCCCAGACAGGTTACCTGATTGAATTTCAGGTGTACGAAGGCAAAGGTGCAGACCGACCTGCGAACGTAGGTCTCGGCGAGCATGTTGTGCTCTCCCTCATTGACGGAGTAGAGGCTGGCACGCAGCTATATTTCGATAACTTTTTCACGTCCACACGCCTAATGGAGGCCTTGAAAGAAAAGAACATTTTGGCCGCAGGAACGGTTCGCCCAAACCGCAAGGACTTACCTGACCAAATCAAACGGGATAACAAGCTACAGAAGGGAGAGTATATCTGGCGGGCGAAAGGGAGCATCACAGCTTATCAGTGGCGGGACACGAAAAACGTACACGTGCTGTCCAACTTTCATCGCCCCAGCGACACTGAGGACGTTGTTCGGAAGCTTTCCAATGGCTCATCCATATCCGTCTAGTGCCCAAAAGCAGTCTCCGACTACAATACCTGGATGGGTGGAGTCGACAAGTTTGACCAAAGAAGGAACGCATACCCGGTGGATCGACGATCTAAGAAGTCGTGGTACCGAATTTTTTACTTTCTGCTGGACGCAGCAATAGTAAATGCTTTTCTTCAAATGAAAGCAGTCAGTGAAATGAGCTACCTTTGGTTCCGGCTCGTCCTCGGTCGCCAGCTGATAAACGGCCAAACATTCAAAGGGTCCAGCAATCGCCCTTATCGAGTCAACAAAAAAGGTGCCAAACATGGCCAGAAAATGGTAGGGGTTGCTGATGAAGTCCGATTTTTGGGAGCTGGACATTACCCTCAGAAGATTGCAAAAAGGAGGCGGTGTCGTTGGTGCTCGACTGCCAAGAAAGAAGCCCGCACCAACCTCCTGTGTTCTGTGTGCAATGTGCCCCTTTGTTCAACGTGTTTTGGACCTTTTCATGCCGGCTGAATGTAACCCAGGAGCCCTCAAGGAGCATTGGGACAAATGCGTCCCACTTTTTGAATTTCAATTTAGCTTCAGTGGGACGAATGCGTCCCAGTTTTTTTTAATAAAGAACTCATTGTTCAGCCTTGAAATTTCTTGCAAACTACTTCTGTTGGCTTGGTTAGTAAAATAAGACAACCTTTTTCTAGTTTTTTTTTTTTAAAACATATCCTGCCCTACAAAGGGATGCCGCCAGGAGCTGTAGTAGCACGGGCTATAGAGGCGAAGGTTTTCTGCAGTAATGTAGCATTTCATTTGCAAAAACCAAACTGCCATAAAGTTTTCAATAATGGAACACTGCAAATATCACTTATGTATTGGTTTTCCGCCTTATATTTGCGTAATGTGCGGTTCTTGTTCAACAATGTTGACAAGTATGAAGAGTGACACCGGACGTAGACGTTTATATTTGGCTGACGGTATTTAAGACTATTGCCAGAGTCCTTCAATGCTCTGCTGGTCACGAAACTGTTCCGTAACTCAATGGGAGAGCTTCATATGCTGCGTTTGGCCGCCGCGCGGTGGCGCCACCCTCTCACTGAGGTCACTCCTCGGGCGGCGTTGCGCTGGCTCGAACAGCGGAGCCGCGGCGAGTTGTGTTTGTTTTGTGCGGGAAAAAAATGTAACGTGCATATCGCGCTCTCGTGATGCGACTTAAGTAGTGCAACGACGATACCGAACATGTGTTGCGTCCCGGGATGTCGTTCCTTGTACAACGATACCAAAGAAAATGTTTCCTTGTTCTGTTGACCGAGCGACGGGCAGCTGCGTGAGAATTGGAGGCGCGCCATTCCAAGGCAAGCAACGGGAGATTTCAGCTTCGATTATAAGTGTGCGACAGTGTGTGGAAATGCACTGTGTGTGAGAATGGAAAAACCAATGTACCATTTTGAGAGCATCGTGGACCTAGAATTGTACAAGGCTAACTTAAAACCGGATCTTTGTCATATCAGTCAGGTTGTAGCGGTGCCTCATTACCTGTTTGCAAACTTGTATTACCTTGCGCCCAGGCTTGCGTGTAAAAAATCTTTGGGACGTCCTTGTGCTTTTACTTTTCATATTTCCGCGAATTATCTCTTAGGGTTCGTTTTGTTTGTTTTGTAACCGCGCGTGGCCGATTCCAGTTTCTTATCTGGCGTTTCAACCGGAGTGCCCATTCGCTCTGTTTGTCGTACGTCCCGTCGGGCAATATTGTTTTATATGGAAAGGGTGCCACCTTGTCGCTAGCTTGATTTTTTGTTTCTTCGACAATGTTCTCGATCCTATTTCCATGGATCTGAAATTAATAACGTTCCGAGAGTAATGCATGCATAGCAAACGCCGCGCAACTCACTTTATCGACGTTCATCTGTGCACGTCACACTTTTTCGACGTTTGTGTTTCATTCTAGTCTTTTGTTGTGCAGGAGATCGCTAGCTCGCTGCGTTCAGAAAAGCTTTGCTTCGTTCTTGGCTACGTGGAAATATCTGTTTCCTCCGCTCCGTGTGCTGCACATCGCAGCGCGAAAATATATTATTTTGTACGCTGGACCACGCTCTTTTGTCTCCCTTCGTGAAATTTTTCGTAAAATTAAAATTTTTTGTTGCGTGTGATAAAATCAGTTTTATTGTTATTTTTTGCTTCCTGTTTTTGCAAGTATTGCAAAGCGTGGATGCAGAAAGACACATGGTGCAACATATATCTCTTTGTGTTTGGATCCTTCACGTTTCTGCAGCGTTTTTAGATGTTCTCAAGTATGTACCCACTCATCGAAACGACAATACTATTGGGCTATCTCTTTTAGCGTTCTGTGCATTCCAGAGCAATCAGCGGGTTCAAGCGTAGTCTGAACGACGCGTACTTGGTTTCTTTCAGTTTTTTATTGTATTATCGATAGGCCCGCAGCAGTCTCTGGCTACACAGGTAACGTATATGTGGTAATTACAAAAATTTGCTTTAAGAAAAGAAGCAATATAGATTTTAAAATCTGTAAACACGACCGCGCAGCGCTTGTGCCAGAGCACACAGAAGCCGTTGCCGTTCGCGGCCGAAGTCTACGGTCATTTACTTCGAAAAATAAAACCCCATTGAAGGCAGGTGATATACACAATGACTGGACTATTCATCGCTAACTACTACGAAAAAAAAACACACTTAATCAGCGCGCAGACACCAAAAGCAGCAAGCGTTTGCACGCCAAGAGCTGGCCAATACGCCGCACGCGCGGCGGCTGGATGACCTTCGTGCGGCGGTGGCGCCTGTAGTGGCGCGCGCGGTCCCTATATGAAACGAGCGCCGAAGTTTCGTGACCAGTAAAGCATTGAAGGACTCTGCTATTGCCTAGCTTCTGTTTTACATTGGTTGGGTGGCTGAATCGAGTCACAGACATGGTATGGCTTTTATGTTGACCCCCACGCGTGAACACTTGTGTTTGGGCCTCGTGCCCTGGAAATTATTCTAAAGAGCCTTCGGTGCGGTGGACCCTGTTTTTTTGTGAACTTGTGGGATGTTAACTTCGTTTCCTCTGAAGCATATTGCGTATATCCTGTGCCTTCTCGACCCGTATAGTACCCAAATACAGCGGGACGTAGCTATAACTAGTTTTTATAAATTCTCTTTTTGACAGACAGACAGGCAGGCAGACATCAGGACAGAACAAAATTTCTGCGTTTAGGTAGCCCAAGAAAGACTATAGTCTTTAAAAATACCGAGCGCACATAAGCGTGCCCCTCCTGCGGTGCGCCTGGCGTCGGCCAGCTCGACCTTCGAGAACACTCTGCCCAGCGTTTATGCGGTGATCTCTCGCGTGTTCTTCTACTCGCCGGTTCACGTGCGTTCACACTTGAAGTGGGGGAGCATAGACGCCAAGTCCGCGCTACAGACGCCGAGTTGGCGAAACCCGTTGCCGCGGGTTCTAGCGCGCCGCGGTGCAGTTTGGGAGAGATGCCTGTGGACGAAATGGTCCGGGCCCGCCAATCTCGGAGAACGTTCAGGCGCACACTCGGAAATCTGCGTGAGGCGCAACATCCGGGTCTCCTACGTGGGGACAGGGACCGGCAGCTGTGCTCTTTCTCCAGCCTTGAACCACCAGTGCAAGCTGCGCAAGTATTTAGACTACAGGTAAGACATTTCAAATGTGGTAAACTTAACCAAATCTTCATTGTCTATACAGCGCACCTTGCGGCCAACCCCAGAATGATATTCCGACGCAGATTACTAAACACGCGAGAAGACGGGAGATGGGATATTGTTTGTGGCGTGGTGAAAAACGAGAAAGAAGACAATCGGTCATGGCCTCCAGCAACGATTCACTCAATGCCTTGGCGCCTCTCTTGTTGGTATAGTTTGTAGGTATACCTCTCTAGAGGACGCAACAATATCTTTGGACTCACTGGTTAAAAACAATAGGTTTCACTATTTTGTCGAAACATGAGCAGTGGTACATAGATTGTTTAGTTTGAACGCCACCATGATTGCCAAGTAAGCTTGTGTCATGCTTCATCGAACGCACGCTGAATTTATTCAGTGGCACTGAGGACAGGCGGGAAGAGTACATGACTTAAAGTTAAAATGCGAGTTACGAAAATTGCGCCGAGTAGACAAACAGAGGCAGAAAGACAGACAATGCGCAACTCACAGTGAGTTGTGAGTTGCGCATTGTCTGTCTTTCTTCCGCTGTTTGTCTATTCAGCGCAATTTTCGTAATTCATAACGCACCAACTAGCCCACCAGCACATTTTATTAAAATGCGAGATTTGATAACTCTAATTTTGAGGCACGTTCACCCGAAGAAGCTCGTTGGCGACCCCGTTACATTTTGCGTGTTCATAGACTACATTGCGAACCTTTGCTGACTGAATGGCAGCACAGAGGACGCACAACCACAATGGCTTGCAATTGTGACAATGGGTTTCGAGGTAAGTTTCTCTAAATCGGCCGCAATACCTGTTGAAGGAGGGAATGGTAAAGCAAGTTTTGGTGCTCGTAAATCGCTCCATCTGTAACCAGTGATATTTTGTTTACTAAAGAAAGTGCTTTAGAACGACAGTCATTCGATATCTTTTAACCCGCCTCGGTGGGCCAGTCTCTGAGGCGTTGTGCTGCTGAACCCAAGGACCCGAGTTCTATTCCCGCCCGCGGCGGGCGGTTTTCAGATGGAGGCGAAAATGGAAAACGCCTGTGTGTTCGAGATTTAGGCGCGCGTTAAAGATCCCCAGGTGGTCGAAATTAATTAGGAGACGGCGCGCCTCATCGCCTGTGTAGCGTCGGCGCGCTAAACCTCATACTCAAAATCAGCATACCATTTCTTTGAAAGATTGCTTTGCAATTTTTGCCTTCTACTATTTCTTTATAATCCGGTATACGCAGTTTTAATGGGCAGCCTTAATCCCATGTACGCGGCTGTTTCTGTCGATGTGCCCGGACGGTTTTACGGATTTCTGTTTTGAGAAATATTGAAACAGACCCCAAGACCTCCTTTGGTTGTTTGCTTAAAATACGTATAGCGCGCGTTTAATTAAAGCCATGTTCTTTTGAAGGAAAAGTTGACCATCATGGGAATTTACAAAATTATGCTGATATTCACAAGCGGTGCTTCTCCTAAAATTCCTCAATGGGCCTCTCACGTGCGCAATTAACACCAACGCACTAGGAACAGCAAAAACAAAGAATCTGAATCAGTAGTTATTGACTCTTTATTCAGCCTTCTTTTTGTAAAGGAATGCTGGCACAAGAAAAAAAATTGCAGTGCAGCAGTTTGAAGAGGTCCTTGCCCGTGGTCTTGGCAACTGTAGCAGCGATTGACGATATATGCATATGTGCAGCGTCTTGGGCTCTTTAAAAGCTTACTCTTTCTAATTAAGATTTTTTTTGTTCTCACAATGCGACTGTTATAATTGCTTCATGATGTAACCAAAGAATGACCATTTGGATACAGACCGCTGACCACCGTCAATCTTGGAAGGGTAAGGGTACTGTCTTGCTCGTAATATGCAGCATCACCGAAGCATGAATGGGCCACAGAACGTCTTCGGGAATTTTTGTAGTTATCGTCTTTTTTGTTCTGTGTTGTTGACGTCATGATAACCACCGGTTTGCTTCACTCAATCATAATTTTTAGCCGCACAAGAGGACGCCACTAAAGCTAAAGACACCCGATTAGAAGAAACTTGAAGCCCGGCGAAACATGATAACGTGGAAACTCCGGACCTCATCCTTAGCTCCGCAAGAATTTCAGCAAATGAAGATGAACAGGTGGAAGCAGAATTGGAGGATGCTATGGATGCAGCTACTGCACGTGTTAAATAATTAAAAAGTACCAAAGAGTTTTATTTGGAGGGATAAACTTCTCATTCGCTCTTTGAATGGACACTGAAGTGATTTGTAAGCATTGCGCGTTTACTAGCGCAAATTGTATTCGGGAGTCCAAGGGCCATGTTTCGACCACCTGAGCGCGTTTACGCAAATTTATTTAGTAGAAAAACCAATTCGAAAATGCTGTCTCCCTCTCTGCACCTTCGCCCGTTTTCTCTGGCGTCTTCGTGTGACGTCAGGAGGAGATGAGCTGGCAATTGGCTGCGCTACTAGTCAGTCAGCCCAGCGTTAAGTGTGCCGGCCGCCGACGGGTCGTCGTAATTCACTCGCTCAGTTGAAACTAAGCCACAACACGTTTGTGAATAAAACAATGTGCCTTTCTTTACATTGTTAGTTCGTACACTGTATCAGTCCCCGAGTCCGGGTCGCTCCACACAAGCGCTGCACAAGCGCACAAGCGACGCTTCGCTGACTTGTACGCTAGTAAAAAAAATCTAAGGCCACTTGAAAGCGGGAGAAGAGTCAGCGAGGTCAGTATAGGTACTAAGGAAAAAAATCAACTGAACTTTGCGCTTGGTGAACAAGCACAGCGGTCAGCAGCACGACCACACATCTGCGAACGCTTTTCCGTCTAATAAATGCAATTGCTAGACGTGACGTATTGTGGAAGTTTGGGGGACGCTTACTGCACGAGCGCTGTACAAGAAAAAGTCACCTCAGGTACTTGAAATGATAAAACTAAATAAAAGTGTAAACTGGTTGTACAAAAGATACCTTCTATATCCGTCCTCGGCATCTTCGGCTCGTGGCCGAGTGGTCCGAGGCGCTAGGTTGTTGTTTTCCAAGTCGCAATTTCGAATCCCCGAGGGGACATGCTTTTTTTTGTAAGTTGATTTTTTTCGTTTGCTGCCGATGTTTTATTATCTGAGTTCACCATTTTTGGGGCGTAAGGTTCACTGCTCCTCGAGCGAGTTCGCAGAACACGCGCAGATGACACTGACGTGCTGGCGAGTTCTCGTTGGCGTGCTGTTGCCACAAGCACCGGCTACTTGCGGGCAGTGGGCACAGGCCAGAATCAGCAGACCCTTGGCCTGGTGCGAACACGCTTTTTATGATACAGGCATGAGTGAGGCAAGCTCCGAAAAGGCGGGAACAGTGCATGGCATTTGAGCGTCTGCGGTGACGCGGAGGGCGTTCATCGACTGCGTAGGCCTCGGCTAGTGATTTCTACGATGCCAAGACGTCCTGGGAGGCTTATCTTAGGCATTTTACAGCTGACAACATGGCAGAAGCACGGTATGACGATTACTGAGATATCGAGAATGCCCATCCAAAGATGCCGTCGGGTGTCAACCTTGCTGTTTTACAGAACCGAAACCGAAACTTGTTTGAATGCTAAACACATCGTCCAATGAAGGTACATCTCCTCCGGTCGTCACAGCCTTTAGTTGGTGCGGCCGCCACAGACCACGTATGGTAGTTTTTCTTCTTTCCCGCTTTACAAAATAATTACCGACTTTTCAACCGGATAAACGATGAAAGTGTTCTAATTTGAGCCAGTATACGCAGTGCAAGCAAAACCGGGAGCTTGACAAATTCACTTTAGTGTCCCTTTAAGTTCTTCGGTGAAAACTCTTGACGGCACTTTCTACTGTATTCCAACTCTCGGCTTAACAAAACTCTGAGTTACTCCGCAATATTACCTCGTATCTGTACCGGTGTTTAACTTTCATTATAACGACCGAGGAATGTGATGGTTGCAATCTTCTCAACGAACCGGGTATGTAATTAAGCCCTGACCGACAAATCTCTTTGAGGTGGATTGCCTTCTAATTTCCCTATTTCCGGTAATTGACTCTGGCTCTTTTCCTTGAGGCTTAATGACAGTCGCGTTCCTTTTGTTCGCCGCTTTTTTCCACCATTTTTCATGCTTGAGTATCTTTGAGCACGCGCCTTGGGCGTTTAGTTAGAAGTGTGTGAAGTGGCTCCCTCCCAGAAATGTTGCTCTTTGTGATGTACTCAACTTTTAAAAGCATTGTTTGTTACACCTAAATCTGTTTCCACTTTCTTCTCATTTCCGGAATTGGTGCTATCCAAAGTACATACCAAAAACACAAAGGTTTTAAGCAACTCATAGCGTTATTTTCTGCTTGGCTTAGAAACTTCGAGCTCAGTCGTTATCCCGAAGTCAAGCCTTTTCCCTTATCTTTACATTTCCTTCATACTGCGTCGAAGTTGCGTTTCGCACACGCTGTTAAGGGCATGTGCGGTGGTGCTAGGGGATTAACGTTTTTTTTTTTCGTTTGGTCAATAAAATGTTTTTAACGAGAAATCTTTCCAGAAAGTGGATAAAAAGTTCACAGGTGAACATTTCAGTATAATTTCCAGCAGTTCTTGTGCCTTTTT
The DNA here is from genome assembly GCF_048455015.1 of Haemaphysalis longicornis. Classification (NCBI taxonomy): domain Eukaryota; kingdom Metazoa; phylum Arthropoda; class Arachnida; order Ixodida; family Ixodidae; genus Haemaphysalis; species Haemaphysalis longicornis. The sequence continues at coordinate 179,602,837 of NW_027526361.1, read as the reverse complement.
TGCCATCGAAATGTAAGTGCGTGATTTTTCAGAACACTGATTTATTGTGCTAAAGCCGTTCTAGGTGCAAATTTTGTTTACGCACGAGCAAATCTTCTAACGATTATACATTCCTTCCTTCAACACTCTCGGCCAACGTTATTGCACCTTAGATTCGTGTCAGAATGGTTCTTTACGTGAACATCACAAAGCTCCGCAGATCGCGCTAAGTCGATTCAACGCTTGTACACAACCAACATCATCGCAGCCTTAGACCTCTTGTCGGGATTCAGAAATGACCTTCCCTCGTTGACCGCAGGAAGGCCATCGACACCTGTGCCTGCCAGATGCGCACTTCGGTGGCACTCTATAAGAAAAACCAATGTACCAAATATTTTTGATAGTTTCTATTATCCCGGCAATCGTGAGAATTATAGTGAGAAATTTCTCACGGGAGTCGCTCCTTATTGGCTAAGCACGCTACGCGGAGATTCTATAGGTAAAATATTACCTCAAAAGCCGTGTTTGCAGCTTCCCCTGTAGCGCTGTGGTATACTACTCGGTTTTAAAGGAGAAGGCTCAGGTTCGAGTCCGGCAATGCGGTGTTTTTTTTTTCTTTCAGAATTTCTTGGTCATCGTGGCTTTGGTAATACTTTTTTACCCTGGTTTTTACTATATGAAGACATCGACGCACAGGACTTGTGTTCTGTGCTGTTGGGCTCGGTTAGATTAGGGTTGTTGCAGTTGGGCTGAATTTGGATACGTTATGACGCGTGCGGTTAGGTTACGCTAGGTCCGGTAAGTTCATGTTATTTTAGATTTAGTTGGGACCTAATAATATTCAGCAAATTTTAGGCAAGCCACCTTTTAATAAAACTACGGCAAGAATTTTCCGGTGGTAATTCTCACGGTTCTGGGTACGAGGTCGTGGGTTCGATTCCCGGATACGGTGGCCGCTTTTCTGGGGGGGGGGGGGGGTGGTGAAAAAAAATGCCCGTGTGTATGAGATTTCGGCGCACGTTCAAGATAATGTCGATGCATATTCCACCCCTGTTTAGTGTTGCGTTTACTGCGTGCTGAATTCGTTCCGCTCGTTAAGTAGTGCGCGGAAAGGGTGTCTGTCGTGGCGGTCTGTGCAACGGTGATATACATCATTAGGGCGGTTAAGCCTGCCCTGGACGGTAATTTTTAGGCACACAAAAGTCTGTACATGCATATATTTCCCGATTTTACTATCGCGCCTTTGTAAAGTAGTGGTGCTGTGTGTTGTAGACATGTTGCAAATTCTATGGTATAGTATGGTAATGTACCTTTTTCTGTAGTAAATGAATTCTTTGAATCTCAGCTGCAGTGGTATTAGCCAACACTAGTGCGCAGTAGCACAGCTGCGAGTGCCAAAGTGGGCTCTACATGACCGTACACGGTAGCCGCTAGTGCGCCCTGCGGTTAAAAAGAATTGTTATAGCGTAAGCTACACTGGGCTAGGTTGAGCAGTTGTTCGTGGACCATGAAGGGCCATTCTGCGCAAGCGCTAGGAGCATTGGATTGTATTTGATTGGGTTTGAAATCCGATCCAATTGGAGTACGGGTGTGTAGAGAATTGGGTCTGCACATCCGCCGGTCTACGCATTCCAGAGGAGTGACGTCATAGCCGCGACAGACCCACTGGCGCGGGCGCGGGCCCAGCTGTGCGCCTCCGTTGCGCAGTAGCCTAGTCTAAAGTTGCGCCGGAGCCGCTCGATAGCCGTTTCTCGTGGCTCCTGGAGAGCCATGCTGCGCATGCGCGAGGAGCAGTGACTGGACTGGACTGGACCGGACTCGACTGGATTAGACTGGACTGGACTGGATTGGATTGGATTGTAAATCGTTTTAGCAACAGTAAACATGATAATCAGCTAACCCTATACAACCAGGAAACCTAAGAATAACCACCTGAACCTGAGCTCACGCTACGGATATCCTGGCATAGCCGAGCTAGGCCACTCCTTGTCCATAATGTTCTAACGAGGTCATTTCACGGCATGTTCTGGGAAAAGGTACCGCCCACTGCTTTTAATGGATTTCGCTACTGCAATACTTCAGGGGCCTAGAGTAACTGTGTCTGGATGCGATACCGTTGCTTTTTGATTCCGATGCAACCCGCATCTTTTCTTTGCTTCATTCAGTGTAAAGAGAGAGAGAGAGAGAGAGAGAGAGAGAGAGAGAGAGAGAGAGACAGATGACTTTATTTGATGCCCGATATGGGTTCTGAAGAGTAGACGACTTGGACGGTCTCCCTCCCTCATTCGTCAGCAAGGATTCCTTGGATCCTCGCGGCGGTTTCGGCAATCCGGACTGCTCTCAGTTGTGCCTCCGGTGTGGAGCTGAGCAGAACAGTCTCCCATTGTTTTGCAGTCTTAATTTTGAGCTTCTTAGTGTATCTACATCGGATTTGCTATTATAGCCGGTCGTATTTTTTTCGAGCTCAAGGCAGGACCATATCATGTGGTGTAGGTCGGCTCTGCTGTTGCACAAAGTGCAGAGGTGTGAGTAAAGGTCTGGGTAGCAGCGGTTGAGGGAAACAGGGCTCGGAAAAGTGTTCGTCTGCAACCGTCGCCACGTGACTGCCTCGTTCCTGGAAAAATTGTGGTGGGCCGGTGGATATTTGTATCTGGATAACCTGTAGTGATTACTTATATCCCTGTATGTGACTAGCCTGTCTTTGTGAGATCTATTAACATGTGCTTGTTCTCGGCTTTCCTGTGAGGTCTTGTGTGGGGATGATGGTGTTTGTGGTGGCGTCGTAGGCAACACAGCTCGGTTGACCAGAGCTCGAGCGGTTGCGTGGGACAGTTCATTCCTCTGTAGGCTGCAGCGGGCCGGAGTCCATATCAAGAGAATTTTTCTTTGGTTAGGGGTCTTCTCTAACGGTTTTTTGCACCATTCTTGTAGGTAATTGCAGGTACCGGTAGAACGCGTTATTAAAGACGATAATCTTTCTTGGGCTACTTAAAAAGAGAAATTTTGGTCTGTCTGTCTGTCGGTTTGTCTGTAGCTCGATACAGCCACCCGGCTAAAGGGAAATAAATTATGCGCCATACTCTTATATACTCACCGCCAAATCTAAACGTTAAGCCCGGTGTCAGTGGTTCTATTTGTGAACATTGTTGAACAGGAACAAGACGTTACGCAAATATAAGGCAGAAAATCAGTACATAAGTGATTGTCACGATTTGGCCCGCATTCGTGAACATGGGAGGGTCGGGGTACCCACTAGCCGAGTGACGACACGCAGCGTGCTGGTGGTGGCAGTGACTGACCACGAGCGGCTGTGCTCGTCGGTGTTTATTCGCCAGCCGTGCACATGTCTCCAACCGAGCCTGGTGGGGCCATCGAACTTAGCGGCCAACGAAGATTAGGGTCGGGGGACGCCACACACTTGTCACACCCCTCACCCCCAAGTTTGTTCGTCCAACGCAAACACAAAACTCCGCCTATCACCCCGGCGAGTAGCGGTCTGGCGGTCTCCGTAGTCTCGCACTCCGCCTGAGCAGAGGTGCCGAAGCAGGTGTGGCAACATCGGGTGCCGCCTGTTTCACTCTCGCACCGTCCGTCAGCCTTGCAGGTGTCACTGGACTTGCACGTGGCCCCACAGTGGCGCGAGTAGCACCAGCCCCTGGTGCTGTGCTGGCAGTGGCCGGTGTAGTTGGCTCCCCTGCCTGCTGGCTTCCTGGAGGAGCGGGTGAGGTTGCCAGGCGAGGCCTCACATTGTCCGCGTGCCGGTGCCACGTGGTCCCGTCCGACATGCGAACAAGCAGTGATGACGCACTGGCAGGAGAGACCACAAGCCTGGCAGACCAGCATGGACCAGGCCGGAAGTTCCTGGCGGAGACCGGAGCCCCAGACTCCGGCAAGGGCCCAGGGGGGCAACCTCGGTCAGCCGCCAGCTTCTGCTTGAGCTGCTTCAGGAGCACTGTGGACCGGAGGTCTGGGTGCAAGACGTCTAACGGTGTCTTCACCGTCCGGCACAACAGGAGCTCGCAGGGGGCACGGCCCGTGACGTCGTGGGGTGTGGTCCGGTACTGGAACAGGACTCGGGCAACCTGTGTCCGGAAATCCCCAGCCTTGCTCTTCTTGAGCTTATCCTTTACAGTTTGCACCACCCGCTGGGCAGCACCGTTTGACGCAGGGTGGTACGGCGGAACCATCGTCCGACGGATTACCTTCTTCGTCAGCCACGCCAGGTACTTCTCGCTGGCGAAAGCGGGACCATTGTCGGACACGAGCACGTCCGGCAACTCCTGGGCTGCAAAGACTTGCCGCAACGCCGCAATGGTTGCTCCTGCCGAGGGAGTGGTGACTGGCAGCACCTCCACCCACTTGGAGAAGGCGTCCACCAACACCAGGAAGTAATGGCCCTTGAAGGGTCCCCAGAAATCCAAGTGTGACAAGTGTGTGGCACCCCCGACGCTGGCCCCACCAGGCTCGGTGGGAAACAATGTGCACGGCTAGCGCGGAACATGCGCTCGACGCCGGCTGCTGCTTTCATCCGTTCGCCGTCCCCCTCGGCACGCCCAAGCAATGTGCCCAGTTCGTCCACACGCAAAGCCCTCCGCTTGCGCGAACTGGCACTATGAGAGGGGGGGGGGGGCACCGCCACACCGACTGCACCTGCCATTCCGTGACGCCATCTTGTTCACCGCCGCTTCCGTCGACGGTGAGCCGGCCGCACGTTATAACTCGCCCGCATCCTTGGCCGCAGCATCCATCGCCAGCGCTGCCTTCACGGCGTCGTCCAACGAGGAGTCCGGAAGCTCCAGGAGTCGCGACTGCATGGCGGGGTCGTTGATGCCGCAGACGAAACGGTCCCGGAGCAGCGAGTCGAGCTAGTCCCCGAAGGCGCAGCCGCTCGCTAACCCTCGCAGCGCTGCGACGAACTGCCCGAGCGTCTCTCCGTCTCGGCGGCTGCAGTTGTTGAAGCGGAAGCGCTCCATTAACGTTGACGGAGCCGGGCTGAAGTGCGAGCGTAGCGTCGCGAGCAGCTCACCCAGCGACTTGCCATGCGGCGTGGCCGGCTTGAGAAGGTCGAGCAGGAGAGCGAAGACGCGAGTCCCGCAACTGGCCAGGAAAATGTCGCGCTGTTTTGCCTCAGGTGTGTCGTTCCCTCGGAAAAACACGCAGACTTGTTCCTCGTAGACCGGCCAGACGGACCCTTCACCGTCGAACGGCTCGAGCCTCCCGTACAGCGGCATGGCGTAATGGCGGCCGGCGTGGGGGGGAGGGTGGGGTGTCCCGGCGCTCTCGGTGGCTTCGGTCGCTCCGCGGGCTTCTTCCCTCATCGCCAGTGTCACGATTTGCCCCGCATTCGTGAACGTGGGAGGGTCGCGGTACCCTCCAGCCGAGTGACGACACGCAGCGTGCTGGTGCTGATGGTGACTGACCGTGAGCGGCTGTGCTCGTCGGTGTTTATTCGCTAGCCGTGCACAATGTTTCCCACCGAGTCTGGTGGGGCCACCGAACTTAGCGGCCAACGAAGATTAGGGTCGGAGGGCGCCACACACTTGTCACAGGGATATTTTACATTGTTGCTTAATTTAAAAAAATCATGGATACTTGGTTTTTGCGGTAGAAAATGAAATACTACATCGATGGCAGAAAACCGTTGCCTGCTGTTGTCAGTGCTACCTTCTGGCGGCATGTAAGAAATCAAACGGCAATAGAAACGAAAAGGTTCCACTAGATGGGATTCACACTCGTATAGGAACGCTCATGCAGTAGGACATTGTGGATCTATAAATGTTGTAGTAGGGTTTCCGCCGTACGGCAGCGCTGGCATAGAGACACCCGACTTGGAGAAGTAAAAAACAGCAAATTAAAATTGACTTGAGCATAACTCTACCGTGTTTCCTTGGGAGGATCAAGTAGGGAAAGGAACAGCAAGAGAGATGAGCGGGAAAGAGAAGAGAGGACGTTACTTCGCAGGGGCGCCAGTTGACTATCGTCTTGCGGCGACATTTGCAACGAAAGGTGCAGATACGCGGCCAATTTTTGTTTTCGTATATTTGCCACAAGCGAACACTGGCGAGTCATCTGGGCAAATAACAAATTGGAAAGTTGTTTCTTAGAATACAATATCAACATTACAAAAATAGAAAAAACCGGTCCAAGAATACGGTCATAAGGAACATCTGTTTGAGTAGCTCTCAACTGTGATTTACATTTGTTTATTTCCACACACGGGTAACGGTTTAGAGGTAAGGATTAATAAGGTCCTGGGCACGAAAGCCTTAGTTTTCTTACTTAGCAATTCGAATAAATGATCCTCACCGTCCAACGCTCGAATAAAGTCAATGTCAGACGTTCATTTTCGAGATTTTATAATAACATCCCTTTTGGAACCAGTAGGAAGCTTTCTGTGGTGAAGTTTTTGCTGAAGCCAAATTGAGAACAGGTTGCCAGCTAACGCTTAGTTAAAAAACAGTCAATCGGATAATTTTTGATATGCTTAGTTAGAAATCTGTAAGTGCGAACATTATTAATATTTCCTAGACTCTTCGAATAAACTGCTAGAACTGGCACCAGATGGTAGCTGGTAAACGTGTTTTCTGTTCCACCTGTGTGGATAATTACTGCCTGCTCACTCATCATTTTGTTAGATGTGATAATGATGATGGTTGCATATTAATGGCGCAAGGCCAACTGGTGGAAAGAACTCCAAAAAAAGTGGTAATATGTCAGAGACGAAGACGTAAACACTAAAATCGGTGAGCAAGAACACAATTAAAATGAGTCAAACACAATGTGATTGGCTGGTGTGAAAGGCCCGGTTGTTATTATGCGTGGTATGAAGTCAGGTCTAAACATTTTACTTCATATAAATAGCTAAAAACACGCTTGACGGAAGCCATGTGATCGTCAGAGAGAGAAAACGCCGGATTGTGGTGTGATGTGTTGTTTGTAGAGTTCGGAGACGTGTTTGTGTCCGTGTTGTGTGGAGTACTTTGTATTGGAGTGGTACGTGGATCGCGGATAGGCCGTCTCCACACCTGCTACACAGGGGTCTTGCAGATCCCGTGAGCAGGTGGGAGTGTGTTACATATGTGTGGCCTATACGCAAACTAGCCAGGGTAACTTCATTGTGTCTGTTGCGTATGTCGGTGGTGTATGGGCCGAAGAGTGGCTTTATTACATGTAGTTTGTTGTCTGTCTGTTCATTCCAATGTGCTTGCCATGTTTTGCGAAGGTCTGTGTGACGTGTCACTTGAGGTCGGTGTAGGGTATTGTTAGTCAGCCGTAGTTGTAAGTGCGGAAGCCGCGGCCATTTGATCGCGGTCTCGTTCCGTACAATTCCGGAGTGACCTGTCACCCAGCACACGGTCACTTCGAGGTTTTATTCGTATACAGACGTAATGGTATTAATAAGATGGACCACGAGGTTATTAGAAGTTTGTTGAGATGAGAATATCAACACAGCACCTAAGAAATCGCTATAGATTGTGGATTTAGGGATTGGAGTTACACAAATATCATTTGTTACAAGAAGTATGCCGTAAGCCTCTGCCCAAAGATACTGGTTTTGCAGACATTGAAGGTGCCACCATGCGCAGCTCAGGAAACAGTTGTAGGTGTTTTTGAAACATCAATGTAACATTTAGCACACTTAAATTTGTGCTACAGAGACAAGGAATGTTGCAGTATCGCGCATCTGCGCAGTCGATGTTTCTGGACACTTGTGAAATATGCATAACATGACATCGGTTGAAGCTGTCATGGTGCTAGAAAATCGGTAACCGGGGTTTTGATGGTGTCTGAAAACAAGACATGAAGTTTCCGAGTGGGAGCAGTCAACCTAAGTGAACAAGATCTTTATACAACGTGTTCCTCGGGTCATTGTACGACTGTTGCGTGGAAAATTGTGTACAATACTATTGATGGTCGTCACTTTGTGGAGATATACGATGATTTGGCTCTGCTTACAACAAACTGCGACAAAACAGAGGCCGAAGGCACATCAGTGACGATGCGTAAGAATGGATTTGTCGCATTGCACAAGAAAAAAGCTATTCACAATCTGCCGCAGAAGAGTCGCCTATGTATAGGTTGCCAATGTCCGTATAGCCATCCGTATGTCCGTACCTGTTTCTAGCCATTTGTGCGCCGCGCTGTTAAATAATAGCTTCGCTAGATCTTTTTGTAACCCGGTTGCTGCCGTTCGCCGCCGCGGTTTCATCCTCCGTGGATTCGAAGTTCTCGGGGTGGGCAGAGCACCACCACTTAATGTGAGTGCGAATAATATTATATCTGTTGAGGCCACTACCGATAATCGGGCTGAAAAGCAGCAGACGATGTGCGCTGGTATTTTTTTTTCTTCGAGACGCGGTCGCAAAGCGCATGCGCTGGCACGGTGGCCACAGACATGGCGGTTTTCAGTGTTGCCAGGCGGAGAAATCGCCCGCTAAACTTTTCATTGAATACCGCCTATAAAACAAGACCGGGGGCAACTTATCGCGCTTATCATCGGGTGGAGAGGGGCTGACGCCTTTGTGCGAGCAATGTAACGCTGTTGTTACCATTGTAGATCCTGTATATCAATGCTGCCTCAACTTTTCATCGGCTCGCGAACTTCTTCGCTCTGCTCTGCGCCGCGTCTATAGCGGACGGAGCAAGGCAGCGACGCGACACCGGTGGCTGCGGCGAGCGGGCCCAGTCCCAACAGCGGAGACAGCGGTGTAATGCGCATTCCCAACAATTGTCTTTATACTAAATGTTTCGATGATGGTTACTTACCTAAAGATTGGAAAACAGGCCGGTTGGTATCCCTCCACAAATGAGGCGACGCACATAAACCCTCGAATTACCGACTAATCTAGCTTACTTCGGTTCCTTGCCAAATTCTTGAGCACATAATTTTTGCCAACCTAAGTATTTAGAATCAAATAATTTCTTCCATTACTCGCAGCACGGTTTCCGCAAATCATGTTCCCGTGAAACCCAACTGATCACGTTACTAATGATCTGCATGTATGTCTTGATCCAGGTTTTGTGACTGAACGTATATTCTTAGATTTTGCCAAAACATTCGATAAAGTGAATCACCAGCTGCTACGGCATAAATTAGTTCATTTTAAAATCGATCCACAAGTACTACAGCTTATTCGAATCTTTCTTGCCAACCGCACGCAGTTTGTATCCGTTAATGAAACTCACTCTCCCGAGGTGGTGGTACATTCAGGCGTACCTCAGGGTTCTGTACTGGGGCCTTTACTGTTTCTAATATACATTAATGACCTGCCTTCTAAACTTTCTTCTCCAGTTTGACTTTTTGCTGATGACTGTGTGCTTCACCGTAATATTACCAACCATCTACATACCAACCAACTACATCAAAAAGCCTTTCAAACATTCAGCGAGAATTCATCACGCTAAGACTATTCGGCAACCGATTATTTACATTATTTGCATAAATTTTCTTTGTTTTCTCGAGCAATTTCTTACTGGAATATGTTAACTGAAGAGAAAGTGAACTCTGTGTCGTTAGAAGTGTTTTCTCGGCGTATTAATAATATATGTTTTGGTTGAAGTGTTGTTTCAAAATTGGAATACATTATCATTTTCATTTCTTTTCCATATGCGATTGTGTAAGCATATTTGCGCCTCCGCCTATGTGTGTTGTACGTTTTAAAATTACGTCAAGCAAGACTGATGTATTGTCGAGTTGTATGCTGAATTTATGCCGATGTATTTCTTTGTCTTCACTCCTGCATGGGCCCGAGAAGGGCCTGCAGTATCTGTAAATAAATAAATAAATAAATAAATAAATAAATAAATAAATAAATAAATAAATAAATAAATAAATAAATAAAAGATACTTATATTGTGTGTCTACAATCCAACCTTAACAACATTATTTCCTGGTGCAACCTCTGGCACACGGATCTTAACGTTTCTAAGTGTAAATCAATGAGAATTTCGCGCAAGAAACTACCCAGCCATGATTACATTCTTAAAGATACCGTACTAGAGTCAGTTGAATGCTAAAAATATCTCGGTGTGCACATAACCGATAACCTATCCTGGGCGCGCCACAGTGACTATGTAAAATTTAATGCTAACAGCATGCTAGGTAACCTCAAAAGAAATTTCTCTCTGTCCCCTTCTTCCCTAAAAAAGCAGCTCTATATAACGTATACGTTCGCACTAGGCTTCAATACGATTCATCAGTTTGGGACCCTGGCCACGTAACGCTATCTAATATAATTGAACCTGTGCAAAACCGCTCCGCAAGGTTCATACTTTCTAACTATCAGCGAACTTCCAGTGTTACTATCGTGAAAGCCAGCCTTGACCTTGCTACTCTTGCCACTCGCCGGAAACTGGCTCGCCTCGGTGGGCTGCATAAAGCGTATCAGCATAGCCCGGTACTTAAGTCACATTGGCTAAAACCTACCTTTTTCCTATCTGAACGATTCAACCATCATTAGAAGGTTCATATTTCGCACTAAAACACCGTAACATACTCGCATTCTTTTTTACCACAAACATGCCATGATTGGAACAACCTGCCTTCGTCATTAGTCGCCATCACTAACCATACACGCTTTTGGGAGGCACTCGAAAATTTTATGCTTTGATTTTCTCAAACGCATTTTTTTCTTTCTTAGTTTTTGTTTGGTGTTATTTGTTTACCGTTCACTTGTGTAACGCAGAAATTTTATACCATTCTTTTTTTAATTTTTTTTGACCCATACTTTTTTTGTGCATTAGGTTGTCATTATGGTATTTTTTGTCGCTGTGCTTCCTTGTCTGATTCTTTCTAGATATTTTCTATATTTTGTAAGCATTGTCGTTTACATGCTGTTTTTGAGTGTTGTAGGCATGTAGTGAATGTGGTTTGCTTTTCATGTGCGCGTTTGTATTTTACTTGTTTGTATTTTACTTGCCTCATAAACCCACTCCCCTCTCTAATGCTGTATGCCCTGAGGGTACAATAAATAAATTTAAAACTAAATGGCCTATCCTGAAAAAAATTACGCCCACCTCCCCTCGCGGGAACCCTGTGTAGATGCGACGCATCGTGGGTTTCCCTCGGCGTTTCCGTTGGGTTGATTCTCCCATCGCGTGAAACGTGCCGTGAACGCGTACGATGCATTTCCGTCTACTAAGGGGTTCGCGCGAGGGGAGGTGGCCGTAATTTGTGGTTGTTAGTCTCCATTCAAAGCAGCGTTGGACATCGGAGCACCGGCGCTGGAACGACGGAGCGGAGCGGCGCAGGTACCGCGTTTTATACCGCCGCATAACGGTGAGGGGAATGAGAGAGAGCAGCGCATGCGCATGCATTAACCGAGCGCTAGCACGCGCCGACGCACAGCTGGCATTGCGAGGAGCGAGCGCTAACCCGCAGATAACGCTGCGGTGAGAGCGGCGGAGAGCGCAGCTGGCGTGGCGAGGAGAATGGGGGAGGGCGCGGACAACGACGACGCCGGATGGATGGAAGGATGCATGCACCGAGCAAGATAAACAGGAGCGCCGACTTCGCTCTCTCCGGCGGGCTCTTCAAGGGACACTGAAGTGAATTTGTCAAGCTCCCGTTTTTGCTTGCACTGCGTAGACTGGCTCAAATTATCACACTTTTCATCGTTTATCCGGTTGCCAAATCGGTAATTATTTTACAAAGCACGAAAGAAGAAAAACTACCATGCGCGGTTTGCGGCGGCCGCACCAACTAAGGCTGTGACGTTGGGAGGAGGGGGCACCGTGATTGGACGATGCCCAAGGTTAGCAATCAAACAAGTTTCGGTTTCGGTTCTGTAAAACATAACCAATGGCTTTGTTGGATGGGCATCCTCAATATCTCTGTAATCATCGTACCGCGCTTCTGCCATGTTGTCGGCTGTAAAATGCACAAGATAAGCCTTCCAGGACGGCTTGGAATCGTAGCATTCACTAGCCGAGGCCTACGCAGTGCATGAACGCGCTCCGCATCCCCGCAGACGCTCAAATGCTATGCGCTTTTCCCCTATATTTGGAGCTTGCCTCACTCATGCCTGTATCGTAAAAAGCGTGTTCGCACCAGGCCAAGGGTCTGTTGATTCTGGCCTGTGCCCACTGCCCACAAGCAGTCGGTGCTTATGGCAACAGCACGCCAACGAGAACTCGCTAGCGCGCCAGTGCTAGCCTGCGCGAGTTCTGTGGACTAGTTCGTGGAGCAATGATCAACGTTCCGGCCCAAAAAAAGGTGAACTCAGTATAGAAAACAACGGCGAAAAACGAAAAAGTTAACTTATAAAAACGAAAAAGCATGCACCCGCGGGGATTCGAACCTGTGACTGGCAAAACACTTCCGTTGACATACCCAACCTTCCAGACCACTAAGCTACGGGCGGCCGGTAGCGAAGCAGGAAATATAAGGTATATAATGTATAACCAGTTTACACTTTTATTTAGTTTTAGTATTTCAAGCAGCTTAGGTGTATATTTGTAGTATTGCGCTCGTGCAGTAAGCATCCCCCAAGTTTCCACAATATCTCACGTCTAGCAATTTCATTTCTTAGACGGAAAAGTTTGCGCTGCTGCGAACAGCGGCCAGCACCTTGTCGTGGTGCTGGCCGCTGTGCTTGTTCGCCCAGCGCAAAAAAGTGCTTCCCGCACCCTAGTTTTACGCTGTACGGTAAAAATATCAGTTGATTTTGTTTCCTTAGCCCCTATATTGACTTCGCTGACTCTTCTCCCGCCTTCAAGAGGCCTTATATTTTCCTACTGGCGTACCAGTCAGCGAAGCGTCGCATGTGCGCTTGTGCAGCGCTTTTGTGAAGCGACCTTGACTTGGAGCTAGATACAGTGTACAAACTAACCAAGTAAAGAAAGGCACATTCTTCCATTCACAAACGTGTCCTGGCTTCGTTTCAACTGAGCGAACGAATTGCGACGACCCGTCGGCGGCCGGCGGACGAAATGCTGGGCCGACTGACTGTGTCTGAAGGCCGGGGAGCCGTCCAGTAGCGCAGCCAATTGCGAGCTCGGCTCCTACCGACGTCACACGAAAACGCCACAGAAAATGGGCGAGCGTAAAGAGAGGAGGACAGCATTTCCGAATTAATTTTTCTACTAAATAAAATCGCGTAAACGCGCCCAGAGTGGTCGAAACATGGCCTGGGGACTCCGGAGTACAATTTGCGCTAGTAATCCCGCAATGTTTACATATCACTTCAGTGTCCCTTTAATGTCCATAACTCGCGGAGCACAATGTAGATGGCGTAGCGATTGGGCCGCCGGCTAAGCGGCCGGCGTTCCCCCCCGCGCCGGCGGGCGCGTTGGCGGAACGCATTCCGTCGGCTCTGTCGTCTGCTTCGGTGACGGTAGTTTTGGGCACGGACTGCTTTGGGCCCGCTTTGGCGTCGCTTCGCGTTGATTGTGCGCCCCCTTCGCACAGTTGAATAACTTGTTCAGCAGCACCTTCTGGGTAACCCGCACCCGAAGGAATTGAATGGCCGTACGGCAAAGATACGTTAAGGATTGGTTTGGATGGCGGGAAAACAAAATGTACAGACCACATACAAACATATGGCTGCTACACAAACACTACCTTTTGCGCAGTGCTTGCCGGAAATGTGGCTCCGTTTTGTAAATTTGTGAATACCAATTCGGCTCTGTTTTAACAGGTTTTACATAAGGCGAAAGGAGCAACTGGTTCTAATCACTAGCGGTGGTAAAAGTTCCCTCAGCTTTCTCGCAGTTCTCCAACTTACGTCCAAAACAGACTGTGCCTAGAACACGGGCCGGCACTTACACGCTCATCAGAGAAGAACAGAAATGCGATAATATCACCCGCGACTGCCCGCGCCGTAGCAATCTGCTCAAGATCATGTCCCTGACAGTGCGGTTTTTTCACAAGCCTTCATTTCGCGATATTTGAATTCGTCCGGACCCTATATCTCTGTGGCGATGACTCGCCGAAAGAAAAGGTTTAACGAGCCGGTTGTTTTGCTGGTAAGCCGCTTAAAGAAAAAAAAAACGCCGGGAACCTTGGTAGGCCAAAAAATTGCAGCCGTACAAATCGCAGCATTTTATTTGGAGTCCGCGGTGTTATCGACGAGATAACACGACCGTAGAGCGAAAGTGAACATCGGGCGGTAAGTTGCGGCATGAGTTACAATGAAGATTGCGTCTGAAAATCTTCGGTTCCTTATCAATCTGACAGTGTTTTTGTATACTTGTTACAACAGGGCAGCCGTCCAATTCAGTCATTGGAACAGAAATGTGCATCATTGCCGTTTGCCGATGGAGACTCCGGGCGACCCTTGTAAGCGTTAATTCGTGCGCAGAAGCAGCATAAATAATTAAGCACGCGGCCGGGGAGCGGGCTAACAACAGAGGGTAACTTTTGCGCTGCATCGATTCGTCGTAAGCAGAACCACGCTAGACTGTAAGTTGTGGCGTTCCATATTACTCTTGCTCATTCTTTGGTGCAGGCGACAGTAGGTAACCTCTCGCAGGCAATAAAGATGTTGTTTCTCTCTGAAGTCGTCGTCGTTCAGTTGCGTCTTACATCTGCTGGGTTAGTACAATATTTTAGTAGGTCTTCATAATGCCCGTTTAAACGTTCCCTGATAGGGAATAAGCGATCGCCATGTATGCGGCGGCGTGCGATTATCTGCGCCGTCTATTACGGCCGCGCACGGGTGTTTAAATTCCGCGCGTGCACGCATGCCTCCTGCATAGTAGGACAGGCATAAGACAGACGTCGCTGCGAAAGACAAGATATCTCTGGGGAGAGCGAAGAAGGGAAGCGCCATGTACACATGCACAGCGGCGAGAGGGCGAACGAAGGAGGAAGAGAGCAAAGGCAAAGCTGGGCGGGCGGCGGCGCGTGGACATTATCGGCCCGAGCAAAAGATTTTTTTCTGGGCCACAGTCGGCGCTCCTCTTTATATCTTGCTCCGTGGATGCATGCATGCATGGACAAGGCGGGTGAATGAGATGCGTTGCATCTAAAAATTGCTGTTGGGATTGAACAGGATTTTGAAATTAATAAATAACAGTAGCACACGAGCTCCAGTTGTCAAATTGTTCTATGGAGACTGCTGCCGCCACCTCCGAACCTTGAACGGCTCCTACGAGTTAATTTTATGCAATTTTCAGCGAAAATATTTCGTGGCGACAGAGTAAGGCAGGAGCAAAACTAAAAATAACAAACACTTGTTTAGGGGCTTGTCGCTGTCCCTCGTCCAAATATGCAGGCACGTTAATTTTGAATTCAAATGTAAAAGATGGGTGAGTTCATGCCTCTTAATATGGCACAAAGGTAACTAACAAGTGCGAAGACGACGACACAGGGGTTTACTTTCAACTGGAGGGTTTATGGACATGCTCGATATGCATACGAGGGGACACGTGACAAAGATCGCACGACCTGGTCACGGTCCGCTCCTCCTCCTCCTTCAAGGTTGGAATGCTGGTGGGCATTCTTTTTTGTTGCTATGGTCCGGTGTTCCCGAGAACTTTACTGTTTCGGACGGGTGAGGTTATGTACGAGGGAATGGGACAGAAAAGAAGGCGATGCGTTCGTAGGCAAATATTACTAAAGAGCGCCCAGATAAAATATAACAATGTATGGGTACGAGCGAGTTGGTACTCCATTATAACTGCGTTAACCCTGTAAACGAAATACAGAAGGAGGGACACAACCATGAGGAATTTTCGCTAACTAACAAATGTATGTAACGACGTGTAACTTGGGGTAGGCACGATTGGGGACTTTGGTCCCTGCACAAAAAAAAAAACGGTAATACATCGCAGTAGCAGTTTTTCGCAACACCTTTATGACGGAAGGTGCGCTGTCTATTATTTTTGTTTGAATTCCATTTCAAGGAAAGTCAACCCGAGCAAGCCCCCATCAAACCGTAGTCTCAGACGCCGTCCCTCACATCGGGTGGACGGCTTTTATAGCTGGCGGCTGCCGCTACAGGGATGGCAGCCATGACGAATGTCTTCGGCTCAGCGTCTCAGCATCGATTCCTCAGAAAGGAGGGTTTAGTCCGTGTGACAATCCCTCGGCTCTAGTGGACGTTGCACATTTCATTACTACTGCAGCTTGTGTAGAGCCAAACCCTTCTTTCCTAGTTCTATATCAGTACAGCTTTTCTACCCTCTTTTTTGAGCACCCTTTTGTGTGTTGCACTTGCCTCAGCTTGTTCACGGGAAGACGAAGCGGGTTGCTCAGGATCTGCGGGATAAGAGTTGTTTCCGGCCGGTTTTGAAAGCCGTCACGTGAACGCGAAAACGCGATCGCTTCGAGATCCCCCCCCCCTATCCGCTTCAGCGTTACACAGCATAGATCGAGCGAGCGTCTCGTGCGTATACAGTATCCAGGACAGCGCGGAATTATGTGGGTGATTGACAAGCCATCTTAGGATGTCAGGCAAACCTCGTTTCATATACATAGTGCACGAGTGAGAAGTCTTGCGGATTCTTCACGAAAAGCGGCGATTTCGTGGGTGAGGATAACCATTTATATGTGCATTCAAGCTTTAAAAAATTAGATTCTTCAATCATTTTTTTTACGTTTTGTGAAGATTGCTAAATTTCCCAGTGCGGACTCGAAGCATCCCGTATAAATTTATCTGCCTCCTCACGTGAACTTTCCATTAGATTATGGGCCGCGGCGCGCATGCACTGCGCGGATTTCTCATTTATTCGAAAATTGAGCCACTGGAGATCTGAAGTTGAGAATCGCGCTCTGGGTCAGGGCAGTAAACAGTTCTTTAGGGAAATTTGACATCCACCCGAAATGCATCCGTGCGGCACGAAGGAAAGCTACATAGCATTCTCAGAAGCTTCGCCGTCGAATAAAAATTTATCCTGGTGCAGGATGCGAGTTCGGCATTTCCGCATATCTACAGAAATGCTCCCGGTTTCGAATGCTGGGCCAGGACCAATTCTTCTTCACGTGAGAAGTTTCTTACAACGTTGTGGAGTTTTTCTTCATAGCTGCAGTGCGGAATTTCGGGTGAATGCCAAATTTTTGTTCACAGAAACTTACTCCACCATGATCATTTACCCTAAGTGTATTCTATTAGTTCTAGTGTCAGAATCCTGCACTTAAAAAAAAAAAGGTTCAGGCATCTTTAGAGGTTTATGCTGCTAAAGGGTGGTTCAGGAATGCTTAAAGATTACCAAGCTATGAATTTTAATTGTAGGCAATATCCAAAACTCGCCGTAAGATTCATTATATTTCACAGTTTCGTTTCCAGTAGAAAACTCTCCTTTCAATAACACTCGTTACTGCATACGAACAGAACTGTCGATTGCTGTGGTGCAACAATCGTTCAGCGACGAGCGTATCGGTTCGTGATTCCCTTTATCACCTCGCCGTCCGTACATATAGCAAGCGTTGCACAGATTCCAAATTGGTCCGTTCGTAAGGCAATGGTGCCACCACCACTTGCCGAAATTAAGATTACTCACGCAAAGCACGCCCATCCTAGTTTATTAATTGGCGCCTCGCGTGACGTGCGGGATTCATTAGGTCTTAGCGCGGTGACGTGTTATCGGCGATAAAAGATTCACTTGTACGCCCACTACATCAAACTTTTCTTTTGTGTCGGTTACTGATTTCATTGTGTGGTGAGGGTTCTGAGCCTTGAAATATCCTACTATCGGGGCAGAAGACAAGTAAAATCGCAGCCCATAAGAATAATGTCGTCTTCGCTACCTCAGAGCGGAGCCCAAACGCTCAGAGCTGATTCGAAAGTATTGAAGATACATCGGCCCATCGGCAGTCCATTTTTAGCGAGGCAACCGATGAAGCTGAACCCTCCAGCAGCGGACGTGAACACACATGATTCCGGCACTGACTTGCATAGGAGGACGGTAAAAAGTTTGTTTATTGTCTCGTTGCTTGGATATAGTTGCACCGAGTTAACGTAATTTCTGCAGCTGGCGCCTTTTACTTTTGTGCAAGTTCCCTTGTGCACCATTCTGATGCACGCATTAACCTCATTTATTTTCCAGGGGGGGGAGGAACGGGGAGAGAGGGGCAATGTACCTTTTCTATGCAAATGAGGCAGGAGGGTACCGCTACCAGTGCAAGACGTGAATAACGCCCAGCGCTTGCAATAACGATGCCTAAACTGGAAGAGAGAGATGAAATAAACTAGCTGGCAGATACTCCTGTGAGATAAACCCCTCCATACTTGCCAAAGAACGAAGCAGATCAAATAGACTAGCCCTAAATAAAAACCGCCCGAATGACACTACCACAAACAAGTAAACCACAAGCGAGCATGTAATAGAAATGTTTATATTATTGGCCTTTTGAACGAACACCTTAAAGGGTATAGAGAACGATAGATTAGGGGAGCGATCACAGTTCCTTTGGACCCTCGTTTACTGCCGTACAAGGTCAAGTGACAAAAGTGGCTAGAACAAGGCAAAAATGTGGGCTGATACACTTTTAAAGACAGCAGAAACAGCGGTCCTGTCCATTTACCTGCTTCTGCTGTCTTTAAAAGAAAAAAACGACTTCTATTGTTACTGGGAGAGTTGCTTAAGGACGCGTGGCCTATGGTGCCTCAAAACAGCGTAAGAACACGTAGCGCTCCGAGACGTACTGCGTCCGCCACGTACGTTAAAAAAAAAAACATCCGCATAAGCACAGCATGGAAATGCCTGCGTTATGAGAGTCTACTGATAAGCATATAAGCATATTTCAAGACACACGCAATCACTCGCCACCTGCGACCGTATATTCTGTCTTGCATAAAGCAAGTGAAAGCAGCACTGCTTTGCGTGCAGATGGATCAAATAAATCCGGCTTGTTTAATGAACCTCCCCGTTTATTGGGGAATATTGTCATAGAAATATTGAGTTACGAGCACAGTTCTGATGGCCGAATAGCTGTCAAGTCCATGATTAATAGGTGGGTTCTAGGAATGTTTTTGCGAGAAAGGGGAGAAGGGTGTATGGCGCTTACTTCCTGAAAAAAAGGGGGAGAACGGGCGCTCCAGAGGGCCGAAACCTATTTAAGCCTCTGCCATTGTATTGGCGGTGAGCGAGAACACGGGCGGCGCTGCGCAGCGCGCCTCGGTGACGTCGGCTTAGGGATTCTCGCATTTTTCGTCTGCTTCACTCAGGCTCGCTCTCCCTGCTGTTTCTTAGCGCTCGGTCGACGTCTGATGCTTGTCCGCACCAGAATTTGCGTGTGCGTAAAAAAATCGCATACACAAGCTTAAAATCGCTTAAAATCGCATACACTAGCTCAAGGTGTGAGTTAAAGTATTGTTTTCGATACTGCTACGGAAGAAACATTGCCGGTGTCGCCCCATTCCTTGCGAAGCCGGTCCTGTGCGAAGCGCGAAGATTCGGATCTGGGCGTGAGCTTCTGTATTAAGCAATTTTTGGAACAAAATGAATAGCCAGCTGTTTTAAGCGAGAACAGCGAAAATACAAGACCAAAACAAATTGTAGGCCTTCAGGTCTGTCGGCTTTGACAGAAGGCATTACGATTCCCGGTAATCATATGTAAGGTAAAACAGTTTTTGCAACCTTGCCGAATGCTCGAAAGTATTGAATAACATATCTTTACGTTTTCATGGCATGACAGTATGCTGACATGAACTATAGGCTGCAAAAATTGTAGGCTGAGTTCCAAATAAGCCACTGTGTGTAGGCTGGTTTTACACCAGGCTTCTAACCAGTATGGAGGTTCATTGAGCTAATCTAGTCTCGTCTAAGTGAAATATAAAGTAACAATATGTCTGTTCAGACCTGCAGGGATATTTCGGTACATTTGCCACCCCCATATCTTCCCAATATTCAGATATGCGTTATTGGAAAACTGCGCTCAAGAGGAGGAGGAGAAAACTTTATTTAACAATGAGATCGAGCTGGTTAGTGGGCGGTTCCTTAGTCCAGGACAAGAGAGTAAGAGTAATTTTCTTCAATTCATAGAACGCCATCCCGTGTATAATAGGATTTGTTATTTGCACCTCCAAAGGTTGGAAACAAATAAAGAGCTGCTTGGAAATATTCATCAGTTTCGATTCTTGTAATATATGCACGTATGCTATTTATTGCGCTAGTTAGCGAGTATATCATGTCTTCAACACCGTGATCATGTTATCATTGTTCTGGTTGAAAGCCAGGTCGCTATCATAACAATGGTTACGATAGAAATTCGGAGCACAAAATCCGCCTTCGAGTACTCTGGACAACGTTGTCTGGGGCGCGATCGCGGTGGTGTAGCACAAACGTTCTCATTGTATTTGCATGTGAATAAACAACGAATCCTGCGGATATGCACCTTCTTTCACGCAGCCGTAACGAAAGCCCATTAGTGAGGAAGGGAATGTATGCCATACTACCTGAAGAAAATATCCACACTATCTTTGAGAGCCTCCCAAACATCCCCAAACATCCCAATAAGACGTTTGTGACGGTGAAGAAATCCGTTGGGTATAGAAAAAAAACTATTCATCTTATACAAGTCAGCCACAACGAAAGAAATAGAAGACACCCGTTTTATTTCGTGCTGCGGGATGCGCGTGTGGTCTTGGTACGTAGCATTAGATTGTTAATGTTATGCTTCATAAGAGCATCTTAAAAGTACTGCAGGGACGCCTACGCATTTTGAACACTTACGGGGAGCTCTGAGCGCTTATCCTCGCAAATAAGTTAGCAAAGACTAGCTACACACGATCTTCTGACCGATGCTCTGAATAAAGTTGTTCTCTATCTCCTCGTGTGTTGGAAACTTGTGAAAGATACAGCTTGAAATTATTTAGATGTGTCAGAAGCTGGGAAAAATAACTGAGCTACTAGAACTATAATTTTAATACACTAAAGCAACAAAGCGGGCGATTTCTAGCACAGACACTGCTGCCCCTCACAAGCGGAGTGTAGCAAACGACAGCGCCAGTGGGCGCCACTCAAACATCTTACCGCCAAACATCTTACAAGGTTGCCCTTGTCTCTGTGCTCTCTTCCTCTCGCATTCCTCTTTTGCACTCCCTACCCAGACACGATTCCTTACTTCGTCTAATTTGTGCGCTATGAATTTCAATTTTAGGCCTCGTTAATTTCAATATTTTCCTTGGATGCTTTGTGAAAGCGGTTATCCACAGCACGACGTTGTAGGTAAACTCACGGAGGGGGATTAGCATTAGAAAGGTTACGTGGTCGAGCAAGTTACTAGCGCCCAATTCTGCTATACAACGGCCGTACCGAGTCTCCGGGTTCAAGTATGACCGATGATCCAGTGATGCTTTGTGACACTTATTCGGTGCGGGTACATAAACCCCGCTCATAATTTTCCCCTCTCTTTTCTATCGAATGCAGCCTTTTCCCTCTTCCGGCCAATGCGCTCAACAAAAAAGTGAACCAAAAGAAAATCTTGTTCCCTTCCGGCTAACGCCGATGATGGTTAAACGCGAAGCTTTCTCGCGGCGGATTTCTTGGTTGGCCAATCCAACATTTTGAGTACACGAGCTCAGCCAAAGATACACACCCCTTTTCTAGAATGTCCAGAGCAACTCTCAGGAGCGCACTTTGTAGGCAAAACGCTTGGGTTTGAGGTGTACGGCGCGAGCCGGTACCATTTGCTTGGCGTTCAGTGAGCAATTGTTTGAGTCAGCGCCGGTTTGGGTTGTAAACCACACGATATGACATTAAGCCTAACATCCTAAACCTCAAAATGGGAGCTAAGACCAAACGTCTCGTGGCTAACAGCCTTACGGCATGCAGAGCAACGCCATTCCTTTCGCGGCGCATTCTTTGGATGTCGGCCGAGTGCTCCAAACCGCTTCGACCACGTCGAAATGGAGCAATCGGATGCACGCCGGCGTGATAACGCGAGAGACCCACGTTCGATTCCGGCCGCGGGAAGCCCATTTTTCTTTCACTGCACCCACGATCATTCATCATCATCATCGTCAGAGAAAGTTGGATTTCCTGCAGGGCGTATGGGCGTACAACGGCATCAGTGGGAACACTAAGGCTTCGCTTCAATAACTAAGCTGGGTGAACGCAGGGGTGCAGAACGACTACGAGAAGAAGGGGGAGGAAGTGGTTCCCCAAAAGCGAGGACACGTCCACTCCACATCCTCCAGGGCAATATACAACGTTAACGATCCACGCGTCCTCGATCGCGACCGCTTCACAGAACCAGAGGCATGCAATCTGAGCACGGCTGACATGGCTGCCTTCCTCTTCATGTTACTGGCAACCACGGCAAAAGGAGGCTGACTGCTAGATTCACTTCAGCAAGATGGCCTTTGTCTGTAAAAGAACCGCCACGTCAGGTAATTATGATCACAACGACAGTAACAGCGCACAAATGTGAAACGTGAAGGAAACCTTAGCAAAAGGAAAGCGAGACAAAGAGAATGGTGAAAAAAATCAAGCAGTTTCACTCAGGGTTAAAGGAGTCGGAAGTGCACAGCAGTGATTAATGAGACAGAGGGGCTGTGGTGCCACTATACGCTCAATGCTACCGCCTTTCATGCTCTTCTCATCCCTGTTTCACTCCTATGTTGATAAATCGAACAGAGCTTTTGTCCAGTGCAATTCTAGTTTCCCGTGTTCGCAGTGCTAGCGCGCTCTTTGCCTGGAACAGCACTGAAGCGGGAGTTCTGTAAAGTGCGGAGCACTTCTCAGGTCCCGCCCTGTTGCTGTGGCTCGTTCGTGTCACGCTGTCCAGCCATCGCCGCAATCGTGCGGCCTAGCTACGCAACGGACCCAAGCAGAGCCCTGCGGCGTTAGCAGCGTAACGGACCAAAACAGAGGCTTCGAAAAAGCAGCGGTTTATATAGTCATAACCATTCGAAGCTCCTGAACCACTGGTGCTTTTTGTACGTCTCCACGTTATTTAGCGCGGAGATAACAGCAGGTACATTTGAGGCCAAATCTTTGTAAATAAGCCGCGCCCCCCGGTACATTTTGTTAGGAACGCCCGTTGAGTTGGGTTTTACGATAGTAAACGAAAAAAGTGGCTGCCAAAAAGGACGCGTTCCAAACAGCGCAGTAATGCTCTGGCACGTGCGAAGTGAATGTAAGCACGAAAATTAAAGCCATTCCACGCAAAGTGAAAGCTGTCGGAAGTGCAGATCAGTGATTCGCCATTCTGGGCTGTGGCGCCATTATCCGCTCACTCCTTCCATCCTTCACGTTCTCCGCCTGCCTGTCTCACTCCTCTAAATGAATTGAATGGAGGTTTATCAATGAAAATCTAATTTCCCGCTTTTGCAGTGCTCGCGCGCCCCCTGGCTTCTGATTTCTTCAACACGAGGAGCCGAAAGCTCGTTTCTAGAAGCATGCTCAAATCAAACTGCATCTTCAAAGAAATGCTTGGACATATCGAACACGCCTTGGTTAGCATATCACTCCCATATTGAAAATGCAATGGCGAGACATCACTGCGCTGCCGCATTGCCTTTAAGCCTTAAAATTCAAACTGCGGATGACTGTAAAATCCGCATTTCCATCAAAAATCTGTTTAGCTGCTAAACACCCTTTGATATACGCTGTTCAAGTGTTGAAGTGTATTTGAAAGTGATGGGACATCTTGATTGTTCCATTAGGACATTATAGTACATACGAAAGTTTCTAGCTAGTACTGTGCCCAACCTTCCTCATGTAGGAGCGTAATATTTTTTGTTTAGGTAAATAGTATTTTCTATTGCGTCTCATATTTGTAGCTGTTTCTTTGGCATCGTGATTAAATTTCATCAGGCAGACATCAAATATGCATGTGTACAACGTAAAAGCGTTTACAGAAGTAGTTGCCACTGTGCCTGAAAACTGCAGCCGGCTGTTCCTCTGCGCGACACGAAGCACGTCTTACGGCGAGTTTCTCAGATTTTTCAGTCGTTTCAGTAATTTATCAGACTTCATCTGCGTATAAAGTCGTGCAGCGACTACAAACAAACTGCGGGAGAAGCAGC